>NC_134692.1:35946601-36246601 GCF_050947455.1 Rhinoderma darwinii
GCCCCTGCATAGGTTAATTAGCTTCCTATAGAATTGGCCCTAGAGTGTGTATGAGATAGAGAATGTGTTGATGGTTTATAAGTAGAGAAAAATAAAATGGTGCACTGATTAAAGGTGTTTTCCGCTACGTTCCCTGTATGTGCAGAAATTGAAGCATACAGCCGAAACACTGCATCTATTTTCTCATACCAGATCAGGTATTTTGAGTCTTCTGCCTATGTTCTTTTAAAGAATTGATAACTATCTACTCTCCCAGCTGTCAAATATCACACTATGGTGCTGATGCTACAGGGGCGACCTTGACCTAAGGCTTAGGTGGGGAAGTATCAAAGAACTGAGCTATCCCAAAGTGGATAACATATTTCGTAACCTTCTTTTGCCCCCCCCCCCCTTCATAGTCTGTTGCTCAACCTGTTTCTCATGGTCACAGACAAGACTTTTTATTATAATAGTTAGTCTAAAGGCCTTTTTGCATGGGCCAATGATCGGGCAAATGGCGTTCATATGAACGCTCATTCCCGATCATTGCCCTGTGTAAACAGGGCGAAGATCAGCCACCGATCATTGTCAGCAGAATATCTCCCTGTGTAAACAAAGAGATGTACTGCAGGCATTATAGAAATGTATGGCGACGAGTGATCACAGTAACTGTTGCTCGTCCCTAAACATTACTGATCATTGCACCTTTTGAAAGGAGCAAACTAGCACAGATCAACGAGCTGCCTCGTAGATCGGCGCTCGTTTTCTCCACCCACATCAGGCCGTGTATGAGGACCTTAATGCATTTTATTATTGGAAGATACACCTTACAATAAAGAGCAGAGAAATGAGTAGACAGTTCTCTTCAGAAATGTCCTAAGATATATTGACATAATTTTTGAATAGTGTTTTAGGAAATCTAAAGCTTTACTCCACCAACCCAACCAATCACTTGGGCAGAAACCTGTTGTATGACAGATGTTCACACTATGGAACGTATGTTTTTCTGGATGTGTTTGTTATAATGCATTACCTGTGTTTTATAATGTACATCACCACATAAAATAATGGTACTACTGTATATAAATAAATGCTAATAATAGTGGTCATGAATAAGATATGTGTACTATGGCAGCCATTGCACCTGCCTGATATTATAAGGGTTGTGAAGAGGTGGGGACCCAGCTCCTGATTTTTCTTTTGTGCATTTATTAATTTCCTGCTGCTTATACCCATGGCTAACAGTGTGGGACTGAGGTTCCTTGGAACCACTAGAAGAAATAATGTTGATGGACCACCCTCCAACTATACAGGACATGTGCTAATCCACTTTTAATTGCATTGTAAACTTTGTTGTTACTTTTGCACACACATGACGTATCATCAATAAGATCTAATATTATTTTTTTTATTCAACAGCACATAAGAAACAGATCCTAGTGACAAGTGATTGGCTCCAAATTATCTCCAAGTGGGGTAAAATTCTGCTGGATGTATTGTGTCTGAGCCTTGGCCCACTGGAGGGTCCTCTGGTATTCTGGTGGGCCAGTCCAAACCTGGTTACTGACAAGAAATGGAAGGCAAGGGGGCAAACAAGTTCCCAGACCTCTGTTATGGGCTAGGGAGTGGAACCAAGCACCAGTAGTGTGGCACCATTTTTATCCTTCTACGGAACACACTATCTGCTATGTATAGTGCTGACTTGTAGCCAAACTTATAATATCAATTCTACCTGTATAGGTTTTTGTGCCATTTTTCTCACTCTGCTTATACATGGAAATAAAATATGCAGAACTAAAAAAAATACATTTAGTATATTAGGAAAAAAGTGGGTATATCTATGTCTAAACCAGACATGGACCAATAGATGTCATATAATATGATTTAATATTGTTCAATATAAAATATACTGGTATTTGGAATGTATTTTTGTAGCTTAATTACATTGGTAATTGTAGTAGAACAAGTGGATTAGCATTTATAATTTGCTACATCCATACATTATAATACCACTGGTACTACCGCAATTACAATGCTTGTAATAACTGTAACAACACTGTGATGACTATTCCTTCTGCATTTTTTGAGCCCTATTTTTTTTTTACACTGGATTGAGATTAACTTGAGACACAATGGTACATTCTTCATTGCTGTGGAAGTGCTGGGGTTTGTTTGGTCCGTAGTGAAGAATCGCATGGTTCACAGAATGATTTTATATACCCTCTAGCACTCTCTATAGTGCTGACTGCACAAAAAGCATCAAGAGCCTCGAAAATGACTTTCATGGACAAGGACAATTCTTTAGGATAAACGGAGACAGAGATGGACTGAAATACCACGCTTGCTGCAATGTGGTTTAATGCAAATCTGACAACAATTGATATGGTTATATAAGTCTATTCGTAGAGCTTCAGAATGCTTTTCATTGATTTTAGTCCTGTACATCATAGATGTAGAATAAACAGTTGCAGGCTGATAGTGATTTTATTTGCATTGATAGCATCTTAAATACAAACCTGTAATTTGCATAGCACAAGTAATTTCGTAATTCATGATAAAATAGAGGTGATAAAAATTAGCAGGTGATCATTTATTCGGTGTGCCCTGCAGCATGGCTGGGCAGCAATACTTCTCCTTCATTCTACGTTTCATGTAGTGTCATGTACCATCAAGGTTTATCATGGATTTATCTATTACTTTCTGTTCCCTGTTCTCACTGGAACCTCAAGTCTCAGTAGTCCACGGTTGACCAACCTCAGGTATTAACACACCAATATTTTGAGTTTACGCGAAGAGTTCAGTATACCAGGGCCAGCTCCAGGTGTCATATGGGCCCTTGGATGACAGAGTCACAGTAGATCCCCAGTCTACCCCACCCTTAGGTGGACAAGTATATATCAGGTATACCCACATAGCTTTGGGTCCTGGCTTTATGCCCAAGATCGACTCTTGCTGACGCAAGTCCTGCTGAAGACCTTACGCGGGTGGTCTCTTAAAATAGGCCCCCTTTTTTTCCAGGAACAGCATCGCTCTAGGTCATGGGTTGTGTCTAGTTTTCTCTTGAGCAGGACAGAGCTGCAATATCAAACTCAGCCCTTGACCAAGAGTGGCACTGTTTTGAAAAAAAAAAAGAGTTCCGTTTTTTTCTAATCTCATACAAGCCCCTTAAGGAGTCCCCTTAGGAGTAAAAAATTAGTCTTGTTCCAAAATGTGAAAAGGATGTGGTAGCTTGTTGTTTTGCTTGTACACAGCACATGGCTAAGTAATGACTATATACCGATTACTTAGGCCTCATGCACACAACCGTGCATGTGCGTCCACAATTTATGGAGTTTGTATGTTCTCCCTGTGTTTGCGTGGGTTTCCTCCGGGTACTCCGGTTTCCTCCCACACCCCAAAAACATACCAATAGGGAATTTAGATTCTGAGCCCCAATGGGGACAGTAAAAGAGGACCTCTGTACAGCGCTGCGTAATATGTTGGCGCTATATAAGTAACTGAAATCAATCAACTGAAATCAATTTATCCACATTTTTGCGGATAAATTGCGGACCTATTAATTTCTATGGCCCCATGCACATGACTGTGGTCTTCACGGATCAGTGCTGAGGCCGCGATTCCGGACTGCAAAAACTCAGGACATGTCACTTCACGGTCCGATTTTGCGGGTTCACACTACTGGTAAAATCATTTTTTTGTGTATCTGTGAATCCTGATGGCACAACAAAGGTTTTTTTTGCAGTTCAATGGACCGCAATGGATCCGTGGTAATGTGGCCTGCAATACCACTACGGTCGTGTGCAGAGGGCCTAAGTACAGCATGTGGGCTGTAAGATTTTACAACAATATAAAGGTGAACATATAATGGAGGCTACAACTGTATACAGACATTTCTCCTGGTGTTTTACAATATTTCGATAATGTTTCAGAATCAGTGGCATCACGATGACAACAAATGTGTCACACAATATTGATACATGACTGAGATTATTGTACTCGGATTATTATTATTATTATTATTGCTATCATCATCATGTGTCCCCAGAATATATCACATTAAAAAATAATAGGGGAATTATTGCTTTAAATGCGTTGTCCTTTTCTTTATAAATAAAGTTGATTGAATGCAGCACTGTATGTGCCGCCAAATTTGTAATAAAGTCAGTGTAATCATTTTAAAAATGGCCTGCTCGTTGTAAAATATCCAAAGTTCATTGTAAACTGGGTGGACATACGGCACGTTATTTTCAACTAACTTTATTTAAACCTACCTAGGCAATCTCTTTAACATTTTCTTTTTTTTAGCAATAATTTATTTTTGTGTGGCAAATCCCCATCATTTTGTCAGCCGGAGGAGCTATTTTTGTCAACCTGTGATTTGTGGAGGTGATGTTTATCTGTACACTACTCTCTTTGGACAGACTGTTTACATCCAGAACCATTTGCAGCCATTGATAGTTGTCTTCCAGACGAGGCAGACATCTGGCTGTCAGGTCTAATTGCATCTTTGCGCCACAAGTTGCTTTCTAGCTATCCAGATTCCCTTTGAACGTGGAACTGTGATGTACAACAGTTTTAAACCATTAATACAGGAGGTAGATCCTCTCTGTGGCTTTGGCCTACATAAAAAAAAAAAAAGAAAAGATTTACGATTTAGGAAGTGCATTCATCCTATTGAAAGGGTCGCTGTTTAGCCTGCAGTTGGGTTTAATGATACAACAGTTTCCTTTCTGGTTTGGTCTTTGAACAGTGACAGAAGCAGCAACTTTGGAAAAATGATTTCCTTGGTGTTGCCTTATTTAACGTTTCCTAAAAAAGGGCTTTAACGCAAATTAGTAGAGCACGTAAAAAAATAGAGACTCAAGTCACGGGATGAAAGGCTTTATCCAGATTAGGGTAGGTTTATCGTGATTTAGATCCTGCAAACCTTGGACAGGATGCGACACCAATTAAATCCACGTGGCCGAATTTTGGTACAGAACAAGCGCATAATCTTTATATTACGGGACTGAGTGTTACTGACAAAGCATCATTTTTATTCCATAATGTCAGATTTATTAGGTTAACAAGATACTTTTATGTAGGTTACATGGTCTGTCAAATAAAGTTCACGTCACCACACAATAATTTCCTCCAAATTGCAATGTCATTGTTAGGACTGTAGAACCGAACTGGTTTTCCTGCCGATTGTCAGGCAAGATATACGGCCTACAATTACATTGGGACTGATCTCTGTAGGAGGCAAGCGGTAACAGAAGGTTTGAATATAAAGAAAGATCCATTTTTATTATATATCTTTATCATGAAAAATCACTGCAGTCTAAATGTGCTGAAAAGTGCCTTTATTTCGATGCCTAATAACTATTGATATTAGGAAAATTTCATATAGACCGAAGAAAAATTTATGATTTGACCTTCGCTATTATTTTTTGCATTTGTTTTAGCGGTTGTGTGATTAAAAGAGTTAATGTTGCTTAAAATGACCATAAGATAAAAAAAAATAATATATCATGATATATGTTATAATACCTTATACTTTATTCAGATTCACATCACTCCGGCAATCCAGCTGCACAATTTTGCAAAAATTAGAAATGTATCAGTAGCAATTTTACTTTTTTTAAATATTTGATCAAAGTCAGAATATATTGAGTATATAGATGTCGGATATTCAGATTTACATAGGCTTTTAAAGCTAACAACAGCTTTACTGTGTCTGCTGTAATTACTTTCCTCTGAATCTCCATTTTATTGCTGCTAGGTGGGGGTCTGGAGACAAAATGGTGGCTGCTACGATTATACGACCGACAGAGTCATTGTAAGCAGGCTGCTCAGGTTTTATTCTCCTCTGTCTCCTCCGTGATCTTTCGGGAGGAAAAAAAAAAAACATGCGGCCTCAGATTACTTATAATGATAATCATTTAGTTTACTGAATTGAATAAACAGACACACTGTGAGAAAATACATTAAAACATATGGGAAAAAGTTTGTTTAAATGATTCATTGCCCAAACAATCTAGACAAATTTTTAATAATGCTTAATCTTTACCATTTAATTTGGATCATTTTATTCAATTTTTGCGATCTATATAATGTACTTTACATTTCAGAACAATAAAGTGTTAATTTGAAGTGCACTGAACATATTCCTGTGCCTTCTGGATCCAATCAACCACCAGGAAAGTTATTTCACAAACATTTTGCATTCATTACCCTGCACTGTTTTTCAACGCTACATTATTTTTTAAAGGCTGAAATGTTTAATAACATTAGATTTAAAGCTGTTGATTTTTTTTTTCTTTGCCCGCATTTAATTAGACTTGCAGAGTCAAGTGCCTTTTACCAATGGGTGGCTAATGCTTTGTCTACTGTGGGGTGCCATTTTCAAGTGATGTATGTCCCACTAACACCAAGTAGAGGGAACAGACAGATGTCCATTAACAAGGGGCACCACCTGGTGGTCAAACTGATTAATTTTTATTTTTCTCTGTTTTTTTTCCCCACTTTTTGTTTCCCAGTTCTTTCTTACTGGCATTGGATTTAAGATAAAGAAAAAAATCAATGTGTGGTGCAGCAAGACTGAAATAGAATTCAACTGTATAAAATTGCCTAATTGTCAAAATGTATATCTATTTTTTATAGTATATTTTAGGCACGGGATTTGTTAGTATAATTGATGTTGGATTATGGATTAGTGTTATAGCACCTACTTAAATCGACAAGTCGACAAGAGGAGACATACTGTTAAAGGCCCTCACAACCAATTTTTTCGTTGCTAAAATGAAAAATATATTTTGTGTCTACTGCTCCTACGCAAACCTCTGCTTCTCCATGGTAACAGACTACAAATAAAACCATTGTAGTCTGATCCTGCAGTCATTCACTCTTCCGTCTGGCCCTATACTTGCTAACCTAATATATGTTAGGCTATGTTGATATAACGTTTTGGTCCTATGTTTAGTGTGTACGTTGAGAAAGCTCCCGACATACACGCTAGACGTGTCCATATGGCTCCATTGTCAGACAGTGGTCAAAAGAGTGTCCTTTTGGCCTCTTCCTGGTTGGTATACGTCAGTATACCACAAAAAAAGGTATTAAATAGCGTAGTAGACTACACCATTCAATCATGCAGAGTTCAGACAAATATATATGTTATATGCATACATTCTTTTTTAACATTGTAGCCATTGGTGAGAAAAGACACTGTATGGCATTTGTCACAGACATCCGTTTAACGTATACGTTGTGAGCTTTTTGATAGCTTTTCATGACATATCCGTTAAATGGATGCCATTATATCCTATTGGTGACAGATGCGTTAAATGAATGCTTAACAGTGGCATCTGTCACCCATAGGCTATAATGGTATCTGTTTAACAGATACACCAAGAATTCTCATGACCCCTCTATAGGTGATAGATGCCAATGTTATGCACCCATCACAGCTTCCATTTAACCCGTTAGTGACCGGCCCATCGTGTTTCTACGTCGGTCACTAACGGGCCTTATTCCGATGCCATAGACTTTTTACATCCTAATAAGTAAACAGAGCAGGGAGCTGTCAAATCTCCCTGCTCTCAGCTGCCAGATGCAGCTGAGGGCTGGGAGCGTCCCTGCTCTGCCGAGTGAGATCGATATCAGTATCGATCTCACCCGTTTAACCCCTCAGATGCGGTGCTCAATAGCGAGCACCGCATCTGAGTTGTTTTGGAGAGAGGGAGGGAGCTCCCTCTCTCTCCCACCGACACCCGGCGATACGATCGCCGAGTGTATGTGTCTCCCACGGCAGCCGGGGGCCTAATAAAGGCCCCCAGGTCTGCCAGTAATGAATGCCTGCTAGATCATGCCTAGCAGATGCCTGTCCGTTTTAAACGGACAGGCATAATACACTGCAATACAAAAGTATTGCAGTGTATTATAAATACGATCGAACCATCGCATATTAAAGTCCCCTAGTGGGACTAGTAAAAAGTGAAAAAAAAAGTTTAATAAAGTTAATTTAAAAAAAAATTGAAAAAAAAATGAAAAACCCACTTTTTCCCCTTACACAATGCTTTACTATTAAAAAAACAAAATAAAGTTAAAAAGTTACGCATATTTGGTATCGCCGCGTCCGTAACAACCCCGACTACAAATCTATTACATTACTTAACCCGCACGGTGAACGTCGAAAAAAATTAAATAAAAAACGATGGAAAAATTGCTGTTTTCTGTGAATCCTGACTTGTGATTAAAAAATGTGATTAAAAAGTGATCAAAAAGTCGCATCTACTCCAAAATGGTACCAATAAAAACTACAAGTCTTCCCGCAAAAAAAAAGCCCTCACACAACCGCATCGGCGAAAAAATAAAAACGTTACGGCTCTTCAAATATGGAGACACAAAAACAAATAATTTTTACTGTGTAAAAGTAGTAAAACATACAAAAACTATACAAATTTGGTATCGTTGCAATCGTAACAACCCGCTGAATAAACTTATTGTGTTATTTATACTACACGGTAAACACGTAAATTTAGGACGCAATAAAGTGTGGCGAAATTTCAGATTTTTTTTCTATTCCCCCCCCAAAAAAAGTTAATAAAAGTTAATCAATAAATAATATGTCCCCCAAAATGGTGCTATTAAAAAATACAACTTGTCCCGCAAAAAACAAGACCTTATACAGCTATGTCGACGCAAAAATAAAAACGTTATAGCTCTTGGAATGCGACGATTCAAAAACTTAAAAAATAGCTTGGTCATTAAGGTCTAAAATAGGCTGGTCATTAAGGGGTTAATGTATACATCGGGAACTTTTCATAGTTGATACTTCAAATGTAAGCCAAAAAATGTGATGTGAGCATATCCTTAGCAAGACGTATAGACAAAAGGATGGAAGTATGACTGCAGGATTAGACTACACATAGTTTTGTAGTCTGTTACCGTGGAGACACATACGTATTAGCAGAGTTGATTCAATTTTCATTTCAGAATAACGCTGCTAATTTTATTACAATGTAACATGGAATATCAGCTTTTTTCTGAGCCTAATAATAATACTAATGTCTATTTACATAAGACCAATATGTTCCTTTGTACACGCTTTCTCCCAAAATGGAAGAGCAAACAAGTTGGGATTTTGCCTGTCAGTCAAAGACCAAACCTGCTGAACAAGTAACAAGTAACATTCATCATATACTGATGTGATCAGTGCAGAAAGAAGAAGGGACATGTCTGCAACCACGTCTTGCCAGTCTGCTAGTATTCTCTATATTAAGGCAATTGGAGAGAAAAGTGTGCTAGACATTTTTATAGAACTGATGTTCTAAAACCTACTAACCTTTACTGCTCAGGGGCTTTCAAACTGAGCTTAAAGTAATTAAAATTGTTAATAAAAAGCAGCACATATACTTCCTTCCATATTGCTTTTCTTCCTGGAAAACAAATACACATGTGGCAAGTAAAACATTTGCAAATCAGAAATAATATATTTTGCAAACTATGTACTAATAACAGTCATAATGAAATTTTTTAGGAAACACATTTATGTAAAACTTTTAATTATTTTGTTTAGTTAGGAGCATGTTAATTACAGAAAAAATATTACTTTAATAAATGGAGAGTACAAGAAGTTTATGAAGATGTGTGACTAGAATGTTATTTTTCCAGCTACATGTATGTGGTCATGTATATATGCATGACTGGGCTGAGTCCGCTTGACTCTGCTTGACTCTGCTCTTGCTAATAGAGGGGAGGGGGGGTGGGAGATTGCCCTCCTTGACGTCCGTATCTCCTAATAATAATTGGACCAGACAGTGACTTCTATAATTTGATGATTATAAGTCACATGGCTCAAGTCGAGAATTGCATTGGGGAGGTAATTTTTTAAAATTAGGAATTCTTGGCAGATTCAAAGAAGGACTTAGATCTAGATACATGTCCAGTTATAGTCTATATTATCACTTTCTGCAAGGTGTACACTAAAAACTATTAATAGTTCAGGATACTTAATCCATTGTTCGCCGTAAATAGTTATATAATGGGCCATAAACAGAATGGGCCATAAAAATGGTGCCAGAGGGCCCCCATTAATGCCCTCATGCTTTTTCTTTTTACTCCATTATCTCTGCTATTTGCCATGAAGTGAAATCTGAGCAACCAACAAGTAACAGCTCAGATTTCAGCAATGAAATGCTTTTCAACCAGCAGGACGGAATCTCAATTTTGCAAGAAACCCCTTTTTGTTAAGAGTCACTGATCTCCCTTTGCTCCACTAACAGAGCATGTAGATGGATAATGGCCATTTGACCAACAGTTATCCGAGCTTTCACTAAACATACTTGAGAAGTGGTGTACCTATTATGGAGGCAGGGTAAGCCACTGCTATGTGCTCTGTCACATAAATAAATAAGGCTGAGCTACTACACCACACACAGCCAACAAAGTGCTACTGTTTCTAGAAAAAATGCAAACTCCCCACACACACTCTTCCCTACCCCAAATGCCTGCCTAATATTGTGTAGGTCCCCCTCGTGCCCCAGACAGCTCTAGCCCATCAAGGTATGGACTCTAGAAGACCTCTGAGGGTGTGCTATTGCAGCTGGCACCAAGACGTTGGCAGCAGATCCTTTAAGTCTTGTAAGCTGTGAGGTGGGGCCTCCATATATTGGACATGTTTCTTCTAGAATATCCTACAAATGGTCAATTGGATTGAGACCTGGGAAATTTGGAGGCCAAGTCAACACCTTAAACACTTTGTCATGTTCTTCAAGCCGTTACTGAACAATTTTTGCAGTATAACAGGGTGCATTATTCTGCTGAAAGAGCCCGCTAACATTAAAGAATACAGTTGTCATGAAGGGGTGTATTTGGTCTATTTCAATGTTTAGGTAGATTGTTTGTGTCAAAGTAACATACAAATGAATGCCAGGACCCAAGGTTTTCAGCAGAACATTGCCCAAAGTATTACGCTGCCTTTGTAGTATTGCTTTCTTCCTATAGTGAATCCTGGTGTCATCTCTTCCCCAGGTAAACAACACACACATACACAGCTGTTCACATGATGTAAAAGAAAATGTGATTCGTCAGACCAGGCCACCTTCTTCCATTGATCCATGGTCCAGTTCTGATGTTCACGTTCTCATTGTAGGCGCTTTCAGCAGTGGACAGGGGTCAGTATGGGCTCTTTGACCGGTCTCCGTCTACGCAGCCCTAAACGCAGCAAACTACAATCGACGTATCTTACTGTTCTGACACCTTTCTATCAAAGCCAACATTAACTTTTTCAGCAATTTGTACTAAAGTAGCTCTGCTGTGGGATCAGGCCAGATGGTCTTGTCAAAGTCAGTCAGTTCCTTGCACTGGCCCATTTTTCCTGCTTTCAACACATTAACTTCAAGAACTGACAGATCACTTGCTGCCTAATATACCCCTTGACAGGTCACAAATAGAGATGAGCGAACCGGGACAACCGAACCCGGTTTCGGTCCGAACTTCCGGAAAAGTTCGGTTCGCAGCGAATCCGAACTTCACCGGGTTCGGCCGAACCCGTTTTGACCGAACCCGGTCAAAAACATTATACAAATCGGCAGCCACTTATCTCTATCAATCACTGATAGAGAAAAGAGGCTGCTGATTAAAAATAAAATAAAAAGCATTTCATACGTACCCGGTCGTTGTCTTGGTGACGAGTCCCTCTTCTTCCTCCAGTCCGACCTTTTCTGACGCGGCAGCCTGTGATTGGCTGCAGAGGCCTCTGCAGCCTGTGATTGGCTGCAGAGGCCGCGGCAGCCAGTGATTGGCTGCAGCGCTCACATGGGCTGCATCGTCATCAAGGAATGTCGGGCCGGATGTCGAGAGGGACGCGTCACCAAGGCAACGGCCAGGAGACCGGACTGGAGGAAGCAGGGAGTTCCCGGTAAGTATGAACGTCTTTTTTTTTACAGGTACTGTGATCGGTAGTCACTGTCCAGGGTACTGAAACAGTTACTGCCGATCAGTTAACTCTTTCAGCACCCTGGACAGTGACTATTTAGGGTATGTGCACACACACTAATTACGTCCGTAATTGACGGACGTATTTCGGCCGCAAGTACCGGACCGAACACAGTGCAGGGAGCCGGGCTCCTAGCATCATAGTTATGTACGATGCTAGGAGTCCCTGCCTCTCTGCAGGACAACTGTCCCGTACTGTAATCATGTTTTCAGTACGGGACAGTAGTTCCACGGAGAGGCAGGGACTCCTAGCATCGTACATAACTATGATGCTAGGAGCCCGGCTCCCTGCACTGTGTTCGGTCCGGTACTTGCGGCCGAAATACGTCCGTCAATTACGGACGTAATTAGTGTGTGTGCACATACCCTTACTGACGTCGCCTAGCAACGCTGCCGTAATGACGGGTGCACACATGTAGCCACCCGTCATTACGGGGCCTCATGCACACGACCATAAAAACACCCGTTATCACGAGCCGTAATTACGACCCGAAATAGCGGGCCCATAGACTTCTGTTAGCCACGGGTACCTTCCCGTTTTCTCACGGGAAGGTGCCCGTGCCGTTAAAAAGATAGAACATGTTCTATTTTTTTATTTTACGGGCCGTGCTCGTAATTATGACTCGTAATTACGAGCACGGCCGGCCACGGGCAGCCGGCCGCTTTTGCGAACCGTGCTGTCATTATAATTATAGCAGCACGGCCCGTAAAATAGAAAAATAGAACATGTTCTATTTTTTTAACGGCACGGGCACCTTCCCGTGAGAAAACGGAAAGGTACCCGTGGGTAACAGAAGTCTATGAGCCCGTTATTGCGGGTCGTAATTACGACCCGCAATAACGGGTGTTTTTACGGTCGTGTGCATAATGGGAGCACGGCTCGGAAAAACGAACGGCTGCCCGTGCTCATCTCCTGAAATACTCTGTGCTGCCTTAAAATCTGTGGACAGGTCAGGATCCTGTTTCTTTTAAATGCTGCTAGGGAACCCGCTCGATCCACTATATAAGGCTACGCTACAGTGCAGCATTTAAAAGAAACAGGATCCTGACCTGTCCACAGAGTTTAAGGCAGCACAGAGTATTTCAGGAGATGAGCGTGCAGATTCAGTGCTGCTGTGAACTCTGCTCTTACCATTACGTAGCTCTCAGTCTGTTACCTCTCCTCCACTCCTGTCCTCAAGAACACCTTCACATGATTGCCAAGTCACCACGTAATGGTAAGAGCAGAGTTCACAGCAGCACAGAGTATTTCAGGAGATGAGCGTGCGGATCTTGTGCGTGGTGGTGACTTGCCAATCATGTGAACGTGTTATAGAGGACAGGAGTGGAGTAGATGTAACAGACTGAGCCACGTAATGGTAAGAATAGAGTTCACAGCAGCACAGAGTATTTCAGGAGAGGAGCGTGCAGATTCAGTGCTGCTGTGAACTCTGCTCTTACCATTACGTAGCTCAGTCTGTTACCTCTCCTCGACTCCTGTCCTCAATAACACCTTCACATGATTGGCAAGTCACCACCCCGCACAAGATCCGCACACTCATCTCCTGAAATACTCTGTGCTGCTGTGAACTCTGCTCTTACCATTACGTGGTGACTTGCCAATCATGTGAAGGTGTTCTGGAGGACAGGAGTGGAGGAGAGGTAACAGACTGAGAGCTACGTAATGGTAAGAGCAGAGTTCACAGCAGCACTGAATCTGCACGCTCATCTCCTGAAATACTCTGTGCTGCCTTAAACTCTATGGACAGGTCAGGATCCTGTTTCTTTTAAATGCTGCACTGTAGCGCAGCCTTATATAGTGGATCGAGCGGGTTCCCCAGCAGCATTTAAAAGAAACCGTGTTTGTGTATGTGTGTGTTTGTGTATATATGTGTGTTTGGGTATGTGACTTTGTCTGTTTTTGTTTTTATATGTGTGTTTGTGTATATGTGTGTGTGTGTATATATGGGTGTGTTTGTGTATATGTGTTTGTGTATATGTTTGTGTATATATGGGTGTATTTGTGTATATGTTTGTGTGTAGATGTTTGTGTGTGTTTTTGTATATGTGTGTGTTTGTGTATATGTGTGTATATGGGTGTGTGTTTGTGTGTTTATATGGGTGTGTTTGTGTATATGTGTTTGTGTATATGTGTTTGTGTATATGTGTGTTTGGGTATGTGTGTTTTTGTTTGTATATGTGTTTGTGTATATGTGTTCGTGTATGTGTGTGTATAACTGTGTGTGTGTGTGTGTGTTTGGATATGTGTGTTTTTGTTTGTATATGTGTGAGTTCGTGTATATGTGTGTGTTTGTCTGTTTATGTGTGTGTGTGTGTGTGTGTGTGTGTGTGTGTGTATATCTTGTTGTGTTTGTGTATATATGTGTGTGTCTGTGTATGGTTGTTTGTTTGTGTGTGCGTGTATATATGTGTGTAGGTGAGTAGAAGTATTGGTATTGTTCACATTGATAACTGTTTTTTTATGTTGTTGCAGATTTTGATGTACCGATTGGACTACATCTTCGATTCGTTGGACTACTGCGTAGATCTACGTTTTTTCAAATTTTAATAAAATGGTTAACAAGGGTTTTGCTGGAGATTTCTTATTTCAATAAAAAAGAATTGTCTTTGTGTTTTTTTTTAAACTTTATTAGTGCCTAGATAATGGCAGTTGGCTGATTGACAGCATCCATTATTAAGGCGGTACTTAGTGTTAGCCGGTGCAGAAGCTAGCACTAACCACCCATTATTACCCCGGTACCCACCACCACCAGGAGTGCCGGGAAGAGCTTGGTACGATCCAGTACCCGACCATCTGTTGTGATGGTCGGGTACTGGGGCGGCCGTAGGCTGGTATTATGAGGCTGGGAAGGGCCAAAATCAGTGGACCTTGCCACCCTTGTAATGCTAGGCTGCTGCTGTGTTGTATCGGGCTGGTTATAAAAATGGGGGGGACCCCCACGTCGTTTTTTTTTTTTAATGTAACAAATTTAGCAATAGACGGGTCCCCCACATTTTTAATAACCAGCCATATACAAGGCCGCAGCAGTCTGGCATTACATGGGTGGGAAGGGCCACTGGTTTTGTCCATTCCCAGGCTAATAACACTGTGTTGTATGTGGCTGGTTATGATAAATTGGGTGGAACCCTATGTCTTTTTATTTTAAAATATTTAAATAAATAATTTAAAAAAATGACATGGGGTCCCTCTCACTTTTATAACCAGCCAGATACAACACAGCAGCAGCAGCCTAGCATTACAAGGGTGGGAAGGTCCACTGTTTTTGGCCCTTCCCGGCCTCATAATACCAGCCTGCGGCCGCCCCAGAGCCCGACCATCACAACAGATGGTCGGGTACTGGATCGTACCTGGCTCTTCCCGGCACCCCTGGTGGTGGTGGGTACCGGGGTAATAATGGTGGTTAGTGTTAGCCTCTGCACCGGCTAACACTAAGCCTCGCCTTAGTAATGGATGCTGTCAATCAGACAGCGGCCATTACTAAAGTGGTAGTAATAAAATTTGAAAAGAAAAAGACAAAGATATAGATAAAATATTTTATTGAAATAAAGCACCCCCAACACAACCCTCATTAACCATTTTATTGTAGAAAAAAAAACGTCATCTAAGTAGTCCTCGAAACCGACGTAGTCCAAACACCAAACCAGTAAAAAAAAAAAAAAATGAAATAAAACATGTCGTAGGCTTAGATTCAGTTTAATGTGTGATACTGACTGTTATACCATGTATAGAAGCCTGCCGTGAAGTTGACTTAGATACAGGGCGCCAGCAGACAGTATCATACCTGGCCATACATACATATATACAAACATACATACAAGCATGCACATATATACATGCAAATATACATACATGCAAACATACACACATATATACATGCAAACTATCATACATACATACATACATGCATACACACACACATGAAAACATACATACATACAAACAAACATGCAAAGATACATACATACATATATACAAGCATGCACAAATATACATGCAAACATAAATACATGCAAACATAATTACATACATGCACATATATATAAACATACATGCAAACATACATGCAAAAATAAAAACATGCAAACATACATACATGCACATATATACATACATACATGACAACATACATACAAACATACATGACAACATACATACATGCAAACATACATACATGCACATATATACATACATACATACATGACAACATACATACAAACATACATGACAACATACATACATGCAAACATACATACACACATGCAAACATATATACATGCAAATATACATACAAACATGCACATGTATACATACATGCCAACATACATGCAAACATACATGCATGACAACATACATACATACATGCATATATATACATGCAAATATACATACATACACACATGCACATATATACATGCCAACATACATGCACATATATACATACATAACATACATACATACATACATACATACATGACAACATACATACATACATACATATATATACACACATGCAAATATACATACAAACATGCATACATACATACATGCAAACATACATTCATGCAAACACACATACATGCAAACATACATACATACATTCATGCAAACATACATACATACATACAAATACACATACACACATGCACATATATACATACATACATGACAACATACATACATACATACATGACAACATACATACATACATACATGACAACATACATGCAAAAATACATACATGCAAACATACACACATGCAAACATACATACATACATGCAAATATATACATGCAAATATACATACAAACATGCACATATATACATACATGCCAACATACATGCACAGATATACATACATACATACATACATGACAACATACATACATGGCAACATACATACATGCCCAAAAAAAATAATAATACGTTCATACTTACTTTCCTCCTGTCCGGCCTCCAGCGATGACGTTTCATCCATGTCGCTGCTGCAGCCTGTGATTGGCTGCAGAGGCGGTCACGTGGGATGAAGCGTCATCCTGACGTGCGTGACCGCCACTACAGCCTGTGATTGGCTGCAGCGGCGAAAGGGATGAAACGTCATCGCTGGAGGCCGGACAGGAGGAAAGTAAGTACGAACGTATAATTTTTATTTTTTTATTACATTTAAATTGTATTTTCCGCGCGCCGAGCATGTACTGTGAAGGTTGCTGAAAGAGTTAGTGCAGCCCATTAACTCTATCAGCACCCCGGACAGTAGCATGCTCGGCGCACGGAAGTGACAGGTTCGGTCCGAACTAGTTCGGTCCGAACCGAACTTTTTTGTGAAATTCGGCGAACTAGCCGAACCAAACTTTTGATAAGTTCGCTCATCTCTAGTCACAAATCCAGAAAGAACCACAACACACGTTTTTAAAGTTTCAAAAAAGTGAAAAAAGCTTTCATTTCACCATTAAAAAAGTGACGTTTCGACCCTGGTGTGGATCTTTCTCAAGCCCCTTGACAGGTGCCATTGTAAAGAGATACTCCTTACAATCAGAGTGCCCATGCTGATCCCTGTCCAACGCCAAATGTACCTACAATGGGCACGTGAGCTTTAGAACTGAAGTGAACCATGGCCTGGTCTGATGAATCACATTTTCTTTTACATTACATGAATGGCCGAAAAAGATGGCACCACTTTGCACTATCGGAAGGAGGCAAGCCAGCTGAGGCAGCGTGATTCTCTAGGCAATGTTCTGCTGGGAATCCCTGGGTCCTGCCATTCATGTGGATGTTACTTTATCATGTAGCCCCTAAGCATTGTTGCAGACAAAGTATACCCCTTCATGTTAATGGTATTCCCTAATACCAGTGGCCTCCTTCAGCAGGATAATGCGCTTTGCCACCCTGCAAAAATTGTTCAGGAATGGTTTGAGAAACAGGACAAAATGTTCAAGGTGTTTACCTGGCATCTAAATTCATCAGATCTAATCCAAATGAACATCTGTAAGACGTGCTGGACAAATAAGACCCATCCATGGAGACCCCACCTCACAACTAACAGGACTTCAAGAAGCTGCTGCTAACGTCTTGGTGTCAAAAACCACAGGACATCTTCAGAGGTCTTGTTGAGTCCATGCCTCAAGGGGTTACTGCTGTTATGACTAAAAAAATTAATATATATATATATATATAAAAATAACATCCACATAAATATTAGCAGCGCTTGGAAAAATAGGGAAGTTAGGATGCCTGCAACACAACCTTGATTGTGGTCCCAACATATATAGATGAAAAAGTCGCAGCACTTCAAAGGGGTTTCAGTGTGAATATAAATATATTTCTACATATTTCTATATATACAGTGGAGGAAATAAGTATTTGATCCCTTGCTGATTTTGTACGTTTGCCCACTGTCAAAGACATGAACAGTCTAGAATTTTTAGGCTAGGTTAATTTTACCAGTGAGAGATAGATTATATAAAAAAAATCAAAAAAAATCACATTGTCAAAATTATATATATTTATTTGCATTGTGCACAGAGAAATAAGTATTTGATCCCTTTGGCAAACAAGACTTAATACTTGGTGGCAAAACCCTTGTTGGCACGCACAGCAGTCAGACATTTTTTGTAGTTGATGATGAGGTTTGCACACATGTTAGATGGAATTTTGGCCCACTCCTCTTTGCAGATCATCTGTAAATCATTAAGATTTCGAGGCTGTCGCTTGGCAACTCGGATCTTCAGCTCCCTCCATAAGGAGGTTGTCACTCAGGATTTGACAGTACATGGCTCCATCCATTCTCCCATTGATGCGGTGAAGTAGTCCTGTGCCCTTTGCAGAGAAACACCCCCAAAAAAAAATGTTTCCACCTCCATGTTTGACAGTGGGTACGGTGTTCTTTGGGTCATAGGCAGCATTTCTCTTCCTCCAAAAACGGTGAGTTGAGTTAATGCCAAAGAGCTCAATTTTAGTCTCATCTGACCACAACACCTTCTCCCAATCACTCTCAGAATCATCCAGATGTTCATTTGCAAACTTCAGACGGGCCTGTACATGTGCCTTCTTGAGCAGGGGGACCTTGCGGGCACTGCAGGATTTTAATCCATTACGGCGTAATGTGTTACCAATGGTTTTCTTGGTGACTGTGGTCCCAGCTGCCTTGAGATCATTAACAAGTTCCCCCCGTGTAGTTTTCGGCTGAGCTCTCACCTTCCTCAGGATCAAAGATACCCCACGAGGTGAGATTTTGCATGGAGCCCCAGATCGATGTCGATTGACAGTAATTTTGTATGTCTTCCATTTTCTTACTATTGCACCAACAGTTGCCTCCTTCTCACCCAGCGTCTTACTTATGGTTTTGTAGCCCATTCCAGCTTTGTGCAGGTCTATGATCTTGTCCCTGACATCCTTAGAAAGCTCTTTGGTCTTGCCCATGTTGTAGAGGTTAGAGTCAGACTGATTCATTGAGTCTGTGGACAGGAGTCTTTTATACAGGTGACCATGTAAGAGCTGTCTATAATGCAGGCACCAAGTTGATTTGGAGCGTGTAACTGGTCTGGAGGAGGCTGAACTCTTAATGGTAGGTAGGGGATCAAATACTTATTTCTATGTGCACAATGCAAATAAATATATAGAATTTTGACAATGTGATTTTCTTATTTTTTTTTTTATATAATCTATCTCTCACTGGTAAAATTAACCTAGCCTAAAAATTCTAGACTCTTCATGTCTTTGACAGTGGGCAAACTTACAAAATCAGCAAGGGATCAAATACTTATTTCCTCCACTGTACATTATACATTTGAGGATATTTTTTGGATGCATTTATTGGATCAATACTGTTGGCCAGTATTATGTATGGTATATATTATATCATGTGAACTTTATTCTACAGCTTTTTGTATGAAGTATATAAATATTTCTATGCTGTTTTTTTTACTATATAAACTATGAATAGTAATTGTCCTTTATATCTGTAAGTGGTAGAATGATCTAGTAACATACAGCACTTTCAGTTTGGATGTATCTTATACTCTTTGTCTTTGTTTTTTTATGTCTTAACATATATCCAGAAAATCCCTAATTCACGTTCCCTGAGATTCAGCACAGTAGCTTCTTGCAGAACATCTAACATCCTTGCAGTTCCCACTGACCAAAAATTGAACTCAGCATTGGTGATGTATATTAATATCATAGACTGCCAATTTACTGCTTCTTCAGCAACACGTCTAAGCTGTTTACATTATTTGTCAATATAATTTACAGAATGACTCTGTGCCAAGTATGTGATGCCATAGGATTTTCTGCTTCTGTCTGTATTTTGCTTCAAGGCCACAGTGTCTGAATTCTTTTTACTTGATCATTTAAGGGTATATTATAGAATTTATTTTTGATAATTATCTATATTTATTGATTTCTATAAGCCATCTACCAATTGTTATTGTATTATATTTCCTTAAAGGTCAACTGTTCTTTTTATGTATTTTCCTCCCAATATATGTTGTAATTAAAAATACAATGGTGTAATCATTATATTTTTTAGACAGAAAAATAATAAAAATATTGTGGGGGAACACCTATGTATTCCAATACATTATTGCCTGTCAGTGTAAGGCTATGTTCACACGGAGTATTTTGGGGGAGGAATATCTGCCTCAAAGCTCCAAACGGAATTTTGAGGCAGATATTCCTCCCCCAAAATACTCCGTGTGAATAGCAATTATCGCGCCGTTTTTCGCCCGCGGCCATTGAGCGCCGCGGGCATAAAACACGCTTTCTCCTGCCTCCCATTGAAGTCAATGGGAGGTCGGACGCGGAAGCGCCCGAAGATAGGGCATGTCGCTTCTTTTTCCCGCGAGGCAGTTTTACTGCTCGCGGGAAAAAGACGCCGACGCCTCCCATTGAAATCAATGGGAGGCGTTCTCGGGCCGTTTCTGCCGAGTTTTGCGACGCGGTTTCCGCGTCAAAAAACTCGGCAAAAGACCCCGTGTGAACATAGCCTAATACTGACAGGGGCCTATTAGGCGCAAGCATGGGCAGAGCCTAATAACGTTTTGAGATGACAGCCCTTGGGCCCTTTGTTAGGCCCCTGGCTGCCATAGCAAGCAACCTATTGGCACCCCACGATCACGTTACAGGGGCTTCCGATTGGGGGGCTTGGGGAGCCCCGGTCCTTTGTCTAAGCCCCTAGCTGCCACAGTCGATTTAGACTGTGGCATTTAAGGGATTAAATGGCTAGAGTAATCTCTGATCAAGGCTGTTACGATGGGATGTCAACTCTTAGTTACAGCAAGCTTCTGTTGGTGATGGCATAGACACAGACCCTGAGCCCGCGCCATCAATGTGCCGTACTTGTATGACACTGTACAGGAAGAACCACCCGCTTGTGCCGTATATATACACGACCCCGAAGCAGGAATGGGTTATTGGATTTTAGGATTATTTACTTAATATGTATTGATAAGTGAACTTGAATAGATATTAAAGAATATATTTCCATGAATGTTCAGACATAAAAGTACTGGAATGAAAATAGAGAATCTTTTCTCAAGCAACAACACAAAGACTTGTAATATGCCTCTTACTAACATCAAGTACCTGTAGTTCTTGCATTCAGTACGAAAAACAATCGTTTTTATAGTGGATCGCAAGCATTTTAATGTCTTTTTGTGACCAGCTGATAAGGGCACATATTTATTTTGGCTGTTACTTTAGTAATGTATTTTGTATAAGGAATGGAGAGAACACAGAAGTAAACACCTGTCCCTACATTTCCATTCCCCTTGGCCTTGGTGGCCTTTCATGACATCCACTTGGTATAAAAGTTCAGACTAATTCACTTTTCCTATGATCTTTACAACTGTGAACAGGAATGTATTTATTTTATAGGGTTATAAAAAGCAGCAGATGCAGGAAAGACGTTTCACTTGCAAATAAATAGCAGATTTTTTTTAGATGAATAGAGAACTGAAGTTTATATTATACTATCTCTCATATGATCCAGTTTTGAAAAATGTTAACAATAAGATTCAATGGCCATTAACAATTAATTTAGTTTTGCCTCTCGTGTAAAAGGGTTAGGCTGGGATCACACGACCTATTTTCAGGCGTAAACGAGGCGTATTATGCCTTGATTTACGCCTGAAAATACGGCTCCAATACGTCGGCAAACATCTGCCCATTCATTTGAATGGGTTTGCCGATGTACTGTGCCGACGACCTGTCATTTACACGTCGTCGTTTGACAGCTGTCAAACGACGACGCGTAAAATGACTGCCTCGTCAAAGAAGTGCAGGACACTTCTTTGGACGTAATTTGAGCCATTTTTCATTGAATTCAATGAAGAACAGCTCTAAATTACGGCCGTCAATGACGTCTCGCAAAATGCGAGGACGAGCAATTACGTCTGAAATTACGGAGCTGTTTTCTCCTGAAAACAGCTCCGTAATTTCAGCCGTAATTGACGTTAACGTGTGCACATACCCTAACAGTACAGGCAGCCTGGACAGATCAAAGCGTATAATAATGTAGGAGAAAGAGAGAGAGCAAGAGAGAGAGAGAGAGAAAGAGAGAGAGAGAGATAAAATAATCTTACCCAAACATGGAATCACGAGGTGTAAATAAAGTCCTGTATTCACAGCAGCATTGACACTGATTCAATCAAGCAATCTGAAGTGTTAGGGGGATAAAGGGAGGGTAGAGTAGCGGCAAGTGGAATATAAGCTAGCAGGCTTGTAGAGACAGTGACCGGTGACTGGGTTGCAGTTCCACTATATCTATAACATGGCAGACAATGATAACATGAACAACCTCCTGTTATTAAATTAGGAGGAAGGAAAAGTCTGCGGCATAATTATCTGATCTATGAGTGGATGGACTCCACAAAAGAGTTGTACACTGTAAACACTGCAGTATTTTTTATTTACTGGAGGTACGTTTTAACAATTGGGACATTACTAAAAATCTCTGCATAGTACAGATAAATACTTGTCTATTTGAGCTATATTACTATCATAATGATAGTACTGGTATACAAATTACCTTTAACTGTCTAAATCAAATGTGTGAACACTCATGTATACTAATGTACCTTATTTGATTGAAAACATTTCAAATAGAACTATTTAAAGGGGTTTTCCAGTGAGAACAAATTGATGGCCCATTCTCAGTATAGACCATCAATATTCTGATCGGTGGGATCCGACTCTCGGTACCCCCACCAAACAAGTGTTCTGAAGGTGGCAATTATGCAAGCGCTGCTTCCCCTTCATTCCTGTCACTTCTCCGTACTGTGAATCTCCTTCTGCCATTTGTTTGAACAAGTGTGTCGTCGATTCACAGTATGGAGCAGGTAAGGAAAGAAGGGGAAGCAGTGGCCGCATGAGCACTGCGGCCCCTTCAAAACAGCTTTGCGGTAGTGCCGAGAATCAGACCACTACCGATCAGATATTGATGGCCTATCCTGAGGATAGGCCATACTTTTCTTCTCACTGGAAAATCTCTTTAATAAACTCATGAGAGGTGTTTTAGAAAGTAATTCTTGTGTTCCATTGGAGGGCAATTTATATAGTTTGTAGCAACAGATTATGTTTAAGACTTTATGTGTGTTTTTCGCCTTGCCCAGCTCCAGCGATGAGCTCCAGCAAGTGGCCGCTGTACTGCCAATGGCCACATCCGGTCTCCAGCTGCAGACATGATGGATCTCATCATCAACGCAGCTGGCAGCATCAGGTTGGTGGGCAACCAGTACCAGCTTATAACATCAGGCTTGGCAGCCTATTTTAAGGAGAATAGTGCCATACCTGCTGATCAAGGTAATTCTTTTGTTTGGCGATTGTTCCTGTTGCTATTGTACACTCTTCCTAAATATGATCCAGACCCTGACCTTCACCTTAGCCTTGTTCCTGGATTACACTCCTGTCTCACCCTTTAGATCTGTTGCTTGGTTACTGTAGTTCTATTCCTGGTATTGGCCTGACTCCTCACTAAGATCAGTCTAATCCTCTGGCTTGCTTTATCCTGACTGCTAATCAGTTGATGACCCCCAATTACGTTTCTGACTTAAAGTGTAGTTCCAGCTTTGAACATAATTACCGTATGTTCTTAGCCTCAAAAGTCTCTGCTGATTAATTTTCACAATATATCTTAGTGGTTAAAGCTAGTGTTTTCTGGATGCATAGTTCCATATCTCCGGTAAACCATAGAGTGAGATGAGAAAATTCAGGTTACCTGCAGCCACCACTAGTGGGGCTCAGGAGCTTACAGATGTATCAAAGTTTAACTTGCGGCAACGTGATATTACACAACAAAAGACATTGAAAAGCCATTGAAAAAGAAATGTTAAAGCTACTTGCCCCTGTGTATTTAATGCGTTAAAAGTCAAGATAAAGATGACTACATCTGTACTTTATAGAGATTTACAATTGAGATCAATGAAAGCTGTATAAAGCTATCTTCAGTAAGCTCCCCCTAGTGGTGGCTGTTTGCAGATTTTTTTTTTTATTATTTATCTCTATGGCTGTGTGAAGGACAGCTGGTGATTTGGACTCAATATCAGAAAAACCACTATATTATGAAATTAATACGCCCAGAAATTAAATGATGTTCATCCAGTTGATAGCTCTTTTAGTAGATTAAGCAGTAGGTGTAACCTTTATTATTATAGGCGAACGGATATGCAGGTACTGGATAGCAGTTTTCTTTCTGTTAGGGGGGATTCACACGAGCGTGTATTGGGTCCGTGCGGGCCGCGTGGTTTTCACGCGCCACGCACAGACCAATACAAGTCTATGGGGCAGTACAGACAGTCCGTGCTTTTTGTGCAGCGTTTGTCAGCTGCGCAAAAAGCGCGACATGCTCAATATCTCTGCGTATTTCGCGCATCACGCACCCATTGAAGTCAATAGGTGCGTGAAAACCACGCAGGTCGCACGGAAGCACTTCCGTGCGAACCGACTGAAACAGCGCACCAGCTGTCAAAAGGATGAATGTAAACAGAAAAGCACCACGTGCTTTTCTGTTTCCAAACATCCAAACGGAGTGTCTTTGAGATGAGCGAACCCAGACAACCGAACCGAACTTCACCGGGTTCGGCCGAACTCGTTTTGGCCGAACCCGGCAAAAAAATTTCCGGTACGCGATGTCAGGAGATAGTCACTGTCCAGGGTGCTGAAAGAGTTAAACTGTTTCAGCACCATGGAGAGTGACTTCCGATCCCAATATACATGAACCTGTAAAAAAAAAACGAAGTTCTGACTTACCGATAACTCCCGGCTTCTTCCTCCAGTCTGACCTCCCGGGATGACAATTCAGTCCAAGTGACAGCTCCAGCCAATCACGGTAAGTTCTCGGTAAGTACGAACTTTTTATTTTTTTTTAACAGGTTTCTCGATGTTGTGTTCGGCATTCACTGTCGAGGGTGCTGAAAGAGTTACTGCCGATCAGTTAGCTCTTTCAGCACCTTGGACAGTGACGGGCGTCGACTAGCCTCATTTCTATGATGCCGGCTGCGCGAAAATCACGCAGCCGCGCATCATACACGGATGACACACGCAGCTGTCAAGTGGTTTTTGCGCGCGCAAAACGCCGCGTTTTTTGCGCGCGCAAAAACGCAACGTTCGTCTGAATCTGCCCTTAGTCTTTGAAACACATTGGCTTTTCTATTATCACAGTTTGCAATATCCTTTATTAAAAGTTCCATAGAAAAGGAATTAATGTTAACAGAAGCATTTTTATAGGTTGACAATGAAACCCATGACTTCAGCATCGGCATCTCCGGCTTCTCTTTGTGGTAAACTTTCTGTCCTGGTCATTTTCTTTTTGCCACACAGGGTTATCACATTGCAAGCTGAAGCTTTCTCATCTATATAGGGTTGGATTACATTGTTCTCCAGTCATCTTTTTGACTCCCAAGATTTGACAATGAACACGGGCATCTCTATATTGCAATCTTCTTCGATTACTTCATCTATTATAAATATTACCAAGGCTTACCATAAAATGCTCTTGCAATATGTTCTTCATATCAATATTTACAGTGCAAAAATGCTGTTAAATAATACATGAGAATTTAAGCCCGAGTCCTATTAATTCAGGTTATAGATCCATTTCTCTGCATAATGTCTATCAAGCTTCTGTTTTCTAACGATTGATGATTACTATTTATTTTTTTTAGTACTGGGCTATTGAGTCCCGCTTAGTACTTGACTGGGTTCAGTTGGTTCACAGACATCTAAAAAATTAATACACTTGTCTAGATAGTGATATATGGCAACTTATAATAACATCCCCTCATCAATCCAAGGACATGCAATAAAGTTAATAAAGCTTCTCCAGCAGTGACTGCCCCCTAGTGGAGATAAAGTATCAGATTTAATCATCTTAAGAATGTCTTACCTGTAATTTCCAAATGTACAGTCATGTATCTTTAATGAACTCTTACTTTAATGTTGTTGTTTGAGTTATATATGTATTCAGTCTGTAGTTTGTAGTTAATTTTTGAGGTTCCATTAAAATGAAGGTATTTAAAGGTGTTATTTCATGATGACAGCCGTTGTCCATATGCTCTATTAGGGCATATGGATGTCATAGTTTGGGTCCCCCAAATGGGACCCGCTCTATGAGCCAGAATGGAGCGTCACTCTGTAAATTTGGTTCCCACTCTGGTGGACTGAACCGTACATGTATTATATGGATAATGTCTGGCCAGACAAGGCTTCCTCTTTCAAAATCAGCTGTTTGCCGGAGGGTGCCAGGAGCTGCTGCATTATGTAAGGGGCTGTCTCTGATGAGACATCCCCTTTTAAAGGGATTTTTCAAAATTATTTTTATCATTAAGACATGTCAATGTTAGAATTATCATCAATGGGAGTCTGGAAGTTAAAACTCCAAGTGATGTCCTGAACTAAAGAGCCATGTTGCCTACACTCGTAGAGTGTCTATGAAACTCCTGGAAGAAGGAGAGACCTCCCATATACTATATAGGAGTACTCTGTTCTCTTGCATGGGGTCTCCACTGATTGCTGATACTACAGGTTCCTCCCTTCCGAGTCTGACCTCAATTGTTATGCTGCTCAGTGTTGGCTAGTCAGCATCTGCAGAGGTCTGGCATCTGCAGAACTGTTTGAGTTCTGAGACCTGGGTGCTGGGGTACATTAATCTGTTTTTATACTTATGATTTGCTTTAGTTTAAATACAGGTGGATTGAGCTCATGTTTAATACTAGTTTCTGCTAAACCTACAGCAATAGTCGCTAGCTAAAGTTATTCAATATCCAAGAAAATGGAGAGAAGACTATTAAGTCACCTTATATTGATGCTACCAAAAATGAAATAATTTATGTTTTACATGCGTTGTTTTCAGTTGTCAGTTCCCATAAAATGGCACAGTATTGCATTGCTTGTCAATTGATCCTGACTCAGGATTAACTTACCTTTATCTTCCCAAGTTTTCAATGTATTTCTCCGCCGACAACTATACTTTTTTATTATTATTATGATGATGAATATTGTGCTATCATGTACCGTTGTACTACAAAGTCTAAAAGAGGCGAGGGCTATTTCAGACTTTGGAAAAAACAATGAGATTGGAAGCTTCTGGAGTATAGACAGATTTGTAGGAATACCTTTTTCCAATGTGTGTGCTGTATACATCGAATGGTTATCATGGGCTCGGTATTAAATACAGTGTTGTTGGTCTTTAGGTTTCCCGTGGGAATGCTTTGCCTTATTGGACCGTTAGGCATTGGGCATCCTACATTATATGAGTAGTTGGATTTCACAATCTATTGGTAAAAAGAGGGGTTAACCTATATTACAACATTTGCCTGAGCATATTAAAAAGTAGCCAGTAATTGGCATCTGATTTTTGCAATTCAAATCTGCTTACATAAATATATGATTTAATGTTTAACCAGCACTAAGGGATCATTATTACAACACTTTCAGGAATGGGATTGTGTTTGCTAAGCTTCTTTTTAAGATCCAATATGATTAAGTACATTCTCAATCACTTTTAACAATTTGAACTGCATATCCATGTGGACGAGTCTTCCAAAGGCTTTGCCAATTAAAGCAAGTAAGACCAGAGAACTTTCGACTTTAGGGAGAATATGAGTGAGAGTTGAAAACAGAATATACGCAATGCACCAGGCCAAGCAATGCTGGATGTAGGGTACTTGGTAATAAGTCTTACCTAACCACGTGTAGGGAGGACATGGGAATGCAATAATTATCCACTAAGGGACACGATTTATACGCAGATACATTAGTCATGGAAATGAAATAAATACACAGCCAACAGCAGAACATGGCTTTGTGGTATTGTTAGTGTAAAATACAAGGGGGGGGGGGGGGGGGAACAAATTGCATTTGTCTTTGATCCATCCAAAATCTACAGAATTACGTGTCCGTTTTGAAGAGCATCCAGCCAATCAGATGACTTTAATCCCTTTTTCAAAACCGACATGTCATCATTTACATGGTTATAACTTCGGAATGGTTTTGCTAATTCAAACATTTCTGATATTGTTTTCACGTGACACATTGTGATTTAAGTTAATAGTGAATTTTGGTCAATATATTGTTTCTTTGTGAAATATTTCAAAATTGTGAGAAATTTTGAATTTTCAAAATTTGATTTTCTCTGCTTGTAAGACAGTTTTGCCACACAAAATAATTACTCATTAACATTTTCTCATATGTCTACTTTATGATGTCATCATTTTTATGAGTTTCCTTTTATTTTTTTAGGACGTTAGGAGGCTTACAAGTTTAGCAGTAATCTTTCAAATTTTTAAGAAAATTTCCAAAACGTATTTTTGAAGGGACCAATTCAGTTCTGAAGTGGCTTTGAGGGGGTCTCTATGTTACAAACCCCTATAAATCATCCCAGGTTTTTAAACAGCATTTTGGTAATTTCTTAATCTTTTAGACGTTTTTTATAAAAATTAAAGCAAAGTAAAGGGAAAATTTAAAAATGTCCTTTTTCGCAGATATTCAGTTGTAATTATTTATTCCTGTAACACAGAATGTTTCTTAAGTTTTTAAAAAATATCCCATATGTCGCACTAGTGTTCTACTTGTCTGCAACACAGAACTCAGAAATTAAGGAGCACCATGTGGATTTTACGACCTCCATTCTATTAGGATTTTATTTAGGCACCACTATAGGTTTGCAGAGGCCTTGAGGTGCCAAGACATCAGAAACCCCTAAAAATACTCAATTTTGTTTTTATCCTACAAGGAATTCACCAGGGTGTGTAGTAAGCATTTTGACTCCACAGGTGTTTCATGGATATTATTGAAATTGGGCAGGGAAAATGAAAAATTATTTTTTTTGTAATCAGATTTAGTTTTGGCAAAAAAATTATTTCCTCGAGGAATAAAAGAGAAACAGCATCCCAAAATGTGTAAAGCAATTTCTCCCGTGTCTGGTAATACCCAATATGTGGTTATAACTGCTGTTTGGGCACAAGGCAGGGCTCAGAAGGAAAGGAGCGCAGTTTGGCCTTTGGTGCACAGATTTTGCTGGATTGGTTTCTGGGTTCCATGTTGCATTTGCAGAGCCCCTAAGGTACCAGTACACTGGAAATTCCTGAGAAGTGACTCCATTTGGGAAACTACACCCCTGAGGAATTAATCTAGGGGTATAGTAAGCATTTTGATCGCACAGATTTTTTGCTGAATTTATTAGAAATGGGCTGTAAAAATTAAAAAATTTTTTTTTTCAAATGAGATGGAGATTTAGTTTAAAGGTTTTCATTTTCACTAAGAATAAAGGAGAAAAAGCAACACAACAATTGTAAAGCTATTTCTCCAGCATACAGCCATACCGCATATGTGGTTGTAAACTGCTGTTTGGGCACACGGTAGGCATTTGGCTTTTGGAGCACAAATTGGTTTTTAGACGCCATGTTGCATTCCCTGAGGGACCAAAACAGTGGAAACCCCCCAGAAGTGACTCAATTTTGGAAACCACACCCCTTAAGGCATTCACCTAGGGGTGTAGTGAGCATGTTGACTCCATAGGTGTTTTTTCCAGAAATTAGTGTGCACTCGATGTTACAGAGTGAAAATATAATTTTTTTCGTAGATATGCCATTTCATTGTCCAATATGTTGTGCCCAGCTTGTGCCACTATTAAAAGACAGCTATTTAATTATTATGCTGTATTTCCTGGTTTTAGAAACATCTTACATGTGGCCCTAATCTTTTGCCTGGACGGACGACAGGTCTCAGAAGTGAAAGAGCACCATGAGCATTTGAGGCCTAATTTGGTGATTTAAATAGCATTGGTTCACAATTCCAGGGGCTCTGAGGTCAAAACATAAAAGAAACCCCTGAGAAGTGACCCCATTTTGAAAACTACTCCTTTTAATTAATGTGCTACTGATGGTTCATAGTGAAAATTGCAATTTTCCTCAGAAATGCCATTTTAGTGGCCAATATGTTGTGTTCATCTGGTGCCACTGGAGACACACACACCACATAAAGCGTTAAGCGGGCTCTCCGGTGTATAGCAATACCATTTATGTATATATAAACTGCTATTTGGGCACACTGTAGGACTTAGAATGGAAGGAGCATCATTTGACGTTTAGAGCGTGGATTTTGCATGATAGTAGTTTTTTTTTGTGGTTTTACTGGTATTTTCAGTTTATAATGTGGGGGCATATGTAAGATGGGCGGAGTATATAAGGGCATAATAAAGTGGTATAATAATGGGGTAAATAAATACTAAATGATCCATAAGTGGTTTACTTTTATATTCCCCTTTTGGTACACACTCTGCACCATTGCAGTTTGGAGAATTTAGCTGGAAAGTGTTGTCCTAGTATAATACGGGCACCCTCACGTCTAACAAATGTGGTTGGGCCATCCCCTTCCTGGTTCCCAAATATTAGGGCCTTGATAACCACCTGTTGAAACAGAAGAAATGTTCCCCTCTGGCCTCCACAATGGGGTGTTTTTTCATCCCCAACTTACAGTAGCCATAACTTTTTAGATTTTTTTCATAAACGTAGTGGTATAAGGACTATTTTTTGCGGTACCATTTTGGGGTACATGTGACATTTTTATCCCTTTTATTCCTTTTTTTGGGAGGCACGGTAGTTTTTATGTTTTTTTTTACAGCATTCACCGTGCCTTTTTAAAGGGAACCTGTCACCAGCATCTCACCTATTGAACTTTACTTATCCCTCACTGGCCGCTGCTATCAAAAGTTCATTGCCGTTATCCCCGCTCCTAAACTCCTCCTCCGACTGTAAATAACGGTCTGCAAACATTTTGCGCCTTTTATCGTAATAATCCGGTGTCCCTTTGTGCGCACACACCAGAAGAGGACATCAATGCACAAGCACAGGATTTTGTATGCTGGGGAAGGCGAGGAGCTGCCAATCAAAAGTAAGGAGGCGTGGTAAACCCGGAAAGACTTGAGGAATGAAGATTTGACTCTTTTCAAACGAAGATTTGACTCTTTTCAAACGAAGATCTGACTCTTTTCTGCTCATTAGCATACGGTGTGGGGACACTAAAAACTGAATACTAAAGCTTCAGAGCCGACTAAGAAGACAATTATAGGTTATATAGAAATGATTTTTCACCCACTACCACCTGGTATAGTCGTTTTAATAGGTGAAATGCTGGTGACAGGTTCCCTTTAAATGACATGTTTACTTTATTCAGCGAGTCAGTACAATTTATATAGGTTTTTTTTGTTTTACAACTTTTTGCAGAATAAAACAACTTTTTTGTACAAAGAATGTTTTTTCTGTCACCATGTTCTAAGAGCCATAACTTTTTATTTTTCTGTCGACGGAGCTGTGTGAGGGCTTGTTTTTTGCGGGACGAGCTGTAGTTTCTATTAGTAGCATTTTGGGATACGTGCACCTTTATGATCACCTTAGTTCATTTTTTAGAAGGCAAGGTGATCAAAAATAGCAATTCTGCATTGTTTTTTTAGCTGTTTTTTTTCACTGTGCGGGAGAAATAACAATATTTTTATTCAGGTCACTATGGATGCGGCAATATTAATCATGTATACTTTATTTGATTTTGTAATTTTTTTACACTAATAAAGCACTTGATGAAGAAAAAAAGAAATGTTTTCATTTTATAACTTGAAACTTTTATTTCTATATTTTTCTAAAACTTTTTTCCTTTTTTTTCCTTTTCTTTTTAGTCCCCTATTGGACTTAAAGCTCTGAACCCCAGATTGATAGTATAATATATTGCACTACTTATACAGTGCAATGTATTTAACTGTCAGTTTTACAGTGACAGGCAGCCTATTAGATGCTGCCTCTGGCAGGGCATAATATGCTTCCATACATGGCAGACCTGGAGGCCATTATTAGGCCTCTGGTTGCAATAGCAACCATCGGCACCCTGCGATTGCATCGCGGGTAAGTTAATGGTCTACAGACCCCTTAGATGCCACGGTTGCTATTTGCCACTGCATCTAAAGGGTTAATCAACTGGGATTGAAGCTAGTTCCGGTCCCAGCTATTACAGCAGACTGGGAGCTGTAATTAGCGTTTGATACATGCACCTGATTGCGGAGGTTCAGCTTCTAGACAAATCTCCTAACTGCCACTATCTTGAAAGCAATGGACGGGATAATTGCATCATCCACTGTTTACAAAGATGTTCCAGGGGGAGCACGGAGCCCTGAAATTAAGCACAGCTGTAAGTGATGGCACTATTTACAGCCTGTGTCAGAACACAGCTACTTAGGGCGATTTAGAAATTTTATTAAAAAGTGGCCAACCTCTTTCAGGTACCTTCACATTTTTAGCTTTGAATTTTGCCGTTGCAGTCACATTGCCATTGTAAGAAAGGACAACCATTTAAGAGGTCATTGATCTCTGAATGAGGCAGATGCCAGAAAATGAACATTGGGGAGCTTTTCTGCCCCAATTGCTGTTTGATAAGACTTGATATACTCTAAATGCAGGTGGACCCACTTTAACCCCTTAGTGACCACTAATACGCCTTTTTACGTCGGTCACTAATGGGCTTTAGGCTAGGCTGACGCCTTTTCACGTCAGCCTAGTCTAAGTCCTGCACGGGTCTCCCGTGCAGGCTGGAGCCGGGGCTCTGCTGTCTGATGACAGCTGAGCTCCTGCTCCAACGCCCGCTATCGAAGTTTACTTCGATCGCGGCCGTTTAACCCATTAAATGCCGCCGTCAATAGCGACCGCGGCATTTAACTTTGTTTTACAGAGGGAGTGCGCTCCCTCTGTCACCCATCGGCAGCCCGCGAATGAAATCGCGGGTCTCTGATGGGGTGTCATGGCAGCCGGGGGCTTGATAAAAGCCCCCAGGTCTGCCCTGGACATATTCCTGTTAGGACGCGCCGGAGGCACGTCCTAACAGATTGCCTGTCAGATTTACACTGACAGGCAATAATGCTCTGGTATACGAAGTATACCAAAGCATTATAGCAGCGATCGGAATATCGCACAGTAAAGTCCCCTAGTGGGACTAATAAAATCAGTTATAAAAGTGAAATAAATATTATTAATAAAAAGTACAGTAAAAAAATAAATAAAACCATTTTTTTCCATAAAAAGTGGTTTTATTTAGTAAAAGTGTAAAAAAATAAAAAAAGTACACATATGTGGTATCGCCGCGACCGTAATGACTCCATTAATAAAGTTAATATGTAATTTAAACCGCAAAGTGAACACCGTAAAAAAAAAACGCAAAAAACCATGGTGAAATTGCAATTTTTTTCCATTGCCCCCCAAAAAAGTCATAATAAAAATGAATCAATAAGTGCCATGTACCCCAAAACAGTACCATTCAAAACTACGTCTTGTCCCGCAGAAAACAAGCCCAAAAAATCACTACATTGATGGAAAAATAAAAAAATTACGGCTCTTGGAAAGCGACGATGCAAAAGCAAATAATTATAGTTCAAAAGTGTTTTTATTGTGCAAAAGTCGTAAAACATAAAAAAACCTCTACACATGTGGTATCGCCGTAATCGTACTGACCCATAGAATAAAGGTAACATGTTATTTACGTCGCATAGTGAACGGCGTCAATTTAAAAACGCATAGAACAATGGCGGAATTTCAGTTTTTTTTTATAATCCCCCCCAAAAAGGTTAATAAAAGTTAATATAAAAATTATATGTACCCAAAAATGGTGCCATTAAAAAGCACAACTAATCCCGCAAAAAACACGTCCTCATACAGCTATGTAGACGAAAAAATAAGAACGTTATAGCTCTTTGAATGCGACTATAGAAAAACGAATAAAATAGCTTGGTCATTAAGGCCTAAAATGGGCTGGTCACTAAGGGGTTAAAGCATACCTTTAACATACATTTTGTGGACCCACCTGCCACAAACCTTACATTTACAAGTATAGTGAATATAGCTGTAATGCAATTTAAAATAACATTTATATATATATACCTTAGTGCCCCCCAGCAGAGTACTGCTGTATCTTTGTGTTGGATCTACAAGTGCTGATATCAATTTTCCGCTGATGCAGGGATATGATTTAATTACATGCTCACTGCATAACCATCCATACCAATTTGGGACATGTACATTGTTCAATATGTATCCATGATAAGACTGGCCCATCATAGGACCCTCTAGTGGGTCCATTCATAATGGGACCTTTCCATGATAAGGACTCTGAGGTCCAGCAGAGAATAAACCCAGTGCTGTTTCTGAAATGAGAGATTTACTGACTGAGTTGCCTCAGAACTACTCAAAGAAACTCACAAAACGACTGCGACAGTAACGTTCACCTTATTACACAAATACGAGCCATAGCATCTAGTTGGCCGATGATGGTCTATTGTAGCAAAGAAGAACGGCTTGGGAATATCAGCTCAAATTACTATATTTCCATGTTGAAACAATGTATGTAAGCTCCAGCCTTCCTGGTAAATGGGTTTTAAGATTATACTTAATTCCTATCAAAAAAAACAATGATAAATAAGAATAAATAATCCAAGTGTATTATATTATTGTTAATATATTAAGTCATTTAAGATAATTGTGTTGAAGAATATTTAATAAAATGAATAAAACTATTTTCAAATGTTATTTTCATCCCTTGCGCTTCCTGCCAAGCTGATATTGAGAATGCTTTAAACCTTGTCAAACTTCATAACAATATACTGTGGTCATTCATCATAGGCTTCAGTATGAATATCAACTGGTATCATTGGTTTACTCTTTCATAGAAGATTACAGAAGACCAATGGATGAAATAATAATGTTGACCTAGAAATAACATAAAGATAAAAGAAAAAGAAACAGGCTGATAACTGCAACAGTAAAATGCAATTCAAATTTCCTAAACTGGATCTAGACCTGTCTGGAAATTTCCGTACTCAATGATGCAAACACGTTAGACTTAGATAAATCACTTCTTGTAACATTTTCCTCTTGGAAAGCCACATATGAGGCTAAATGAGACGTTTTATATATATAGTAGCAAACAGTCATAGGTACATTTCATTTTGAGAATCCCATCTGTCTTACAACCAGAACACTTTGTGACACTGAATGATTGCTGCACTTCATGTTATATTAAAAAGGAGATCGCATGCACATTCACGACTTGGACAGCTAAAATTATATTTCTGATATCGGGTAAGTCAAATGCAATGTAATTAACAAAACTAACATGGTGTAGGAATACTCAAGCTTTGTTTCCATGAAACCGTTCAATTCAAATATATGTGAATTGTTATCTGCATGGTTATAGGGCGGCTGGAAATAAATCATGGATACATGGTTTTCTAGCCTGAGATCCCACTCAAGCTTAGGTTTTCACATAAAGAGCAGGTTAAGGCTACATTCACAAGCAAAATTGCTGCAGATTTTCCATCTGGATTCCACAACGGAATACAGTAGCTGCAAAGTGGATTAGAGTCTAACAAATCTCATTCGAATGCTGCCAAAAATTTCTGTGATTGAGTTCAATAGTAAAGTCAAAATCTGCAACAAATGGCAATTGCTATAGGTATCCATAGGTATAAATTAACCCCTCTATTTTCACAAAGTTCAAAATAAAGAAAGACTATACTCACCTCCCCTCAATCACAGCCTGCAGCAGTCACATCTAACAGGAGGCTGCTGTATGGAGACCAGCCGGGGAAGCGTTGGTATGGGAGCGCCAGGGGAGGTGAGTTTGGTCTCTTATTTTCTGAGCTGTTTTCCACAGTGGAAAAGCCACACCAAAATGAGCACGATTTGGTCTAGATTTTCTGGCAGATTTTCCTGCAGATTCTGGGTTGGATTTAGGGTATGTTCACACAAGGGCGTCCGTAACGGCTGAAATTACGGGGATGTTTCAGCCTGAAAACATCCCCGTAATTTCAGCCGTAACGGCATGTGCAGGCGCTTGAACGCCGCGTCCATTACGGACGTAATTGGCGCTGCTATTCATTGGAGTCAAGGAATAACGGCTCCAATTACGGCCAAAGAAGTGACAGGTCACTTCTTTGACGCGGGCGTCTATTTACGCGCCGTCATTTGACAGCGGCGCGTAAATTACGCCTCGTGTGAACAGACAAACGTCTGCCCATTGCTTTCAATGGGCAGATGTTTGTCAACGCTATTGAGGCGCTATTTTCGGACGTAATTAGTGCGTGTGAACATACCCTTACCATGGAATTTTCGACAGAAAATCCGACCCATGTGCACCTACTCTTAAGATTCTTCAATATTATTTCAATACGTTCAGTACTTTTTACTTATTCGTGTCAGTTAACCTAACACTATAAAGCACATGTATCAATGTGTTGTAGCCTTCAATGTGTCCTACACTGTAGTAAAATAGTGCTCCAAACTACTCAGTTGGGTTTCACTTTAATTGTAAATATTCTACAAAGTAAGGTCCATTTCAGACAGCCGTAATGTGACTCATTTAAGAGTTCATATTGCAGTCACAACACCCGGACCTCCATTGGTTCCATGCAACTAAACTTAGATCACCATAGAACTCTGTCGATCTAAGTCCAATTCAGAAAATGTGGGTGTCTTACCTCCGTTTTAAATGGGTTTCATTCACACTAGCGTATTTTAATATGGAGCTAAATACATTCATAAAAAACAAATGGTTTTGTCTGCATTTAACTCATGTTAGGCTAACTGCATACCACATTCAATTATTATGTTCGGCGGACCCCCAATACGTGTATGGCTAGTAACGTCTATAGGCACATATGGGATTTTCTCAGCCTATATGATGAAGGAAGGTGTTCCACAGACGTTGTGTGATTTGTGTCTAACAGAGGCAGGTGAAAAGAAGGATGCTACATCACAGAAGACATAAAAAGGAGTAGCAATAAAAATATTAACAAATCCAAATACAGTGGCACCTCAAGTTACAATGGCCTCAGGTTACAATAGTTTCAGCATACAATTGTCCTATAAATTATACAAGTGTGAATGAGGCCTGGCAAGCATTACATAACCATGAGATTATTATACTGACATCCCATTTGAAAACATAGATGACTGCATAGTATTTGTGATTACTTAAGGATATCATTATGAGTCATATCAGTGATGTCATCATGAAGAATGACATCACTAATGTAAAGCAACATAGGAAACTATTGACGACAAAGTATTAAAGTCAGTGGTCATATTGTCATGATAATATTAACGGGTGACATGATGGCCTCCTAATTTTTAGAGTTAAGTTTAATTTGCATTGATGTTCCTAATGGAGATTAGCAAAAATGTTTGCCCAGTTTGACAATTACCCACCTCGAATAGTGAAACTAAACAGTCTATCAGGAGTGTTGTTTGACGTAGCAGCTCAACCATTCAATGCCAGCGTGCCTCAGACATATAAGTTCCTTTCTACTTTGCTAGTTGTAGTAGCCAGCCATTTTCTACTCCCTGTTTCCACTCCTTTACCCCCCAAATAATTTTATGAATTGAATGGTATTTTAAACTCCCCACCAAAACAAAAAAAAAAAACAACAATTGTTACACTATTTAAGCATAACTGTAGGGGGTACAGAGATTTCAGTTTCACTTGGGCCCAACGATGGGGCCCAAAGAAATAGCAGTGTTTATTCTCTGTACTGTGACATTACTGTACACTGTCCCTGTATTGTGATGTAACCATGTACATTGTTTTTCAGTTTTATCACCATAAACCATGTGACATCACTGCATAAATTATCTCTGTACTTTGACCTCACTGTATGCATTATCTCTGTATAATGAGGCTACATCTATTATCCCTGTGCTAATTGCTGTGACATCTCTGTTTATAATTTAAAAACATTATTATTGTTTTATGACGCTGTGTTTGTTATCCCTGTGCTGTGACATCACTGTGGTCCTTAGCTATTAGCTGTGACATCACTATATTTATTTTCCCTGTTATCTGCCATTATCCCTGCTCTGTGACATGACTGTGCACATTTTTCCTATACTGTAACATCACTGTATGCAATGACATTTTCCGATGCCTTAACAGTGTTTGTCCATGTACTTTGATATCACTGAGTTTGTTCTGTGACATCACTTTCTGTATTATCCCTGTCTAGTTGGAGAGCACTGTTACAGATTTCGCATCCAGGTGTAGAAACTCCAAGTAATGCTTTTGTCTGTGACACAGATATAGTGGGTCTGCCAATTAAAAGAAAAACAGTTTTCCCAGAAAGCTGGCTGCACATCAGGAAATTAGTTTGTCCAATCTTAACTTCCCAGATTGGTTAAGGGCAGGTCTGCTACCACCGCTGCCCAATGAACATACCAACCGTATTTGTACTTACACCACACTGATAGATCTTTACTTACTGGGCCACTAGGAATCAGAGGATTAGCAAACTGGACATATTCCCATCTTACTAGAAGTTCTATGTTGCTAGGCCCTAACCTAATTGACATACCATTAGAGTTGAATAACCTCTAATGGGTTTACTAAAAATTACAAACATAAATTGGGCCCAAAGCATAAAAATACCCAACTTCCCAATATATTTACTTTATTATTTTTTCTTCTCCTCTTCCACTCTCCTACTTCCCCTGCCCCCATATTTGCTGATGGGTTAGCCATAGTCACGGTACATCAGCCAATCGTGATTGTGAACAGAACATCACCAGTGCTGCCTGCGACTGGTCACTTCAGTCAGACGTCATGTCAGCACCTACAGTGGTACACAAGGAGAGGTGGTGGATACAGGACCACAGGTGGTCACCAACGGGGAATAGTTAAGGTAAATATATGGAAAAGTTTTATTTTCTTTGTTTTATGGCCCAGTGGTAACCCCTATAGACGGGATGGCAGATTGGAGGAGCCAAATTCATGGACCTATATATTTTTTTTTCAAGGGAAATGTCCTTTAAATTTTGATAAATGCAAAAATGTTGGGATACTTTTTATTTTCAAGGAATGGCATGTACATTAAATGGAATTACAGTCTAGAGCAACACTGTACTAGTACAACTGCACATTATAGCGTGATAAACATGGAACTACACGCACCAAACCATGTTTGATACATCCTTCCCTCTGTTGTATTACCATTAAGGTAATGTGTGTTTTCTTTATGTCAATGCAATTTGTCATAATTTGTGCTCATAGACAATAGTATTTGATTAGTATTTGCATTTTCATCCACTATCATCTTTCTCTTTCATTTCTTCCTCGCTGAATTGGTGCCATTTACCTAACATTTAAATTTAACAGCTGGGGTACTTCTCTCACTCGACTATTCACCATCTGTTGTAGTTTAGTTGAAGGTCTGTACAATCCATGATCTTGAAGGGTTACTGCAGATCAGCTAATATTGCACTTGCTTCTCTCTCTCCCATCAACAGAATTACCTAATTTCAGACATTCCAATTTTGTAAATGCAATAAAATCACAATTTAATTTGTTGCAGTCTCCTAAGAGCCACAGCGTGCAACATATTGTTATTGTCGTCATTTGTGAGCAATGTATCACAAATATTGTGCAAAAAGTGTAATTTTAATTAAAATCTTAGAAACATAATGTTAAAGCTATTTGTGTTTTGCAAGTTTGCATAAGAAAAATAACCCCAAAAAAATATTGGCCTGATAAAAAAAGTAGAATATCATTAACAACCTTAGCAAAAAACACTATGATTGTGTATTCTATGAACCTGTTTCATACCTGATTGGCTATATAACCCGTGGGCGTACAGCACCATATATGTAAATTGCAATTGGGAGGGATTTCTTGCATCACAAGGTAAATCTATGATGCAATAATAAAGTGGCACAATGTTAAAACAAATTTGGACATTACAACTAGGACAGATTTTACAGACAGTTGTCTATCAATGGCATCCATCAGGAAACCAATTGACAGTGTTTTATGTTACATGGCAGGGTTTAGGGCCATTGACAACGCTGATCTGCTCATTCCTGTCAGATGGAGAGGAAATCCATCAGCAATTTGTGTTGTGTAAAAGCAACCCAGTAAACTACTCTACTGAGCCAGTGACCCCCCCCCCATCACTGCCCAAGCGACCCCAACCACAGCTTCCACAATCCTAAACACTGTCTCAGTGAACTCCATCCTGTGCTGTTTCATCTCTACTTTTTTTTTTTATGAAGATTGCATTTTACAGGTAGGCAATTGTTACACAGACAAAGGCATTTTGTGCCGAAACGCGCGTTGGGATGGACACTCTCTGTGTTGGTACTCCTCAATAACTCATTATGGGTATGTTATATCCCTCTACATTTGTCTGAATAGTTGATTCATATTTGTTCTCATTTATGCACTGACCACTTGCACTTTTTATACCATTTAATATTTATATATTATCTATACTACGTAGGTCTGTGCAGTTGTGGGGTCTGCTAGAAACAGATAAAACAGACACGGCGCCACATAGTGCAAAATAAGAGCGATAGAACCAAGGGGCAAATGGAGAAGAAATTTGCTCACCTAGGGTTGTGGACACCGGTTAAGATGTCACAAACGTATGAGAGCTGCTGCCAGATCCGTGCACAAACAAAGCAAGTTTGTTGTCAAGAGGTACTGCAAATTCAGCGGAGAAAAAAGGACCAAACGGCGCTGCTCAGGAAGGATGTCAGATGTAATGGAATGTAAATAAATAATAAATTTATTAGGAAGATAATAGGCTACGCGTTTCGACGCCGGACCGGCGTCTTCATCAGGCCAATGCATACAGTGCGGTAGTTGCACATTTATATACATGGGGGAAGTGACAATGAGTTGGCTAAAATTTAGAAAAAAAACGCCAACATAGGCGGGTCAGAGGTCAGACAGAACAATTGTACAAGCGTTTACCTGATGTTTACCAACATGTTAAGATTTACATAAAAACATAATGACATAATTGTATTAAAAGATGCCTCTAAGGAAAAAACACAAATTGAACCTTTTATGAAGCATTTAACATTTCTAGGGAGAAATATGTATCTAAAGAACGGCTGGTGACACGCAGGGTTTGAACCGCAAACCAGTTAAACATATGGGACATGAGCCGCACGATGGAACGCAGCAAGTAGATAGGGCCGATTTGTGAACGAATGGGCTATGGAACGCAAACAATGGGTCACGTGGGGCACAAAATGGACCGCAAACAATTAGTCATGTGGGACATGGACCGCATATTGGGCCGCAAGAATACAAGGGCGATTAAACCGGAGTAGAGCACGTAAGTAAAAGATTTTAATCAAGTTACTTATTAATAATGTGTGTCAGAAATTGCATTTCGGATCGTAATATTATAAAATCGATATAAATGTATGATTGTTAGGAATAAGTATAGATAGTAGGATAAAAAGAAACGTATAATAAAATGATATAAAAAGAGAGGGGGGGGGGAAAGGGTGATGTGATGTGAAAAAAGCCTGAGGATGTATGCGTACTACATTGGATAGTCAAAACAAGGGAAAACCATGACAGGGACATAAAGCATTTTAATCTAAGGACGTTTCTGTGAGGTCATTCAGGCCGTTAGGGTGCAGGGTCTCCAGTTTAAAAATCCAAAAATTCTCTCTCTGTTTAAGTTTTAAAAACCTATTAGGTATATCCACTGGGATCTGTTCGATCGGGGTAACAACTAAATCTTCAAATTTACAGTTATGTTTGAGGGCACAATGACGTGACACACTATGTTTTAAAAATCCTTGCTTGACATTGGATCTGTGCTTGTTAATACGGTTTCTTAACGTTTGAGTGGTACGTCCTACATATTGCAGCTTACAGGTACACTGCAGTAGGTACACCACATAAGTGCTGCCACAATCTAAGTGACTTTTGATAGGAAAGTTTCTATTGGTTTTTAATGAATAAAATTGTGTAGATTTATTTGCGATATTTTTACAGCACAGGCACCTAACATGACCACATGAGAAAGAGCCATTTTTCGTTATTAGATCCACAGCCTTCTTTTTGTTACTATGTAGCTTACTGGGGGCTAATAAGTTCCTCAGTGTTTTTGCTCTTCTAAAGGTGATTAAAGGTTTCGCAGCGAGTAATGTTTTTAAAAAAGGGTAATTGGTTAAAATGTGCCAATGTCTTCTAAAAATGGACATAATATTTTTACTACTTTTGTTAAATGAAGTGATGAAATTTACATTCTGTTCATTATATTTGTTTTTTATAGTTTTTTTAACATCAATTTTGGCCGGTGTTAATTTTTTAATACATTCAGATTGGGTCATACCTCTTGCTCTTATCTCTGCACCCTTGATTAGACTCTCAGGGAAGCCTTTTTCTACGAACCTCTTATTAAGAATATTGCATTCTTTATCAAAGCTAACATCATCAGAACAATTTTTTCTTATTCTCCGATATTGTCCAAACGGGACATTTTTCAACCATGGTGTGTGGTGCGCACTTTTAAAATCCAAGTAACTATTTACATCCACGCTTTTGAAATGCGTGCTAGTAGAAAAATGGTTCCCATTGTTTTTAATCGTTATGTCTAAAAAGTCAATGGTAGTAGCTGAATATGTGTGCGTAAAAGTGAGGCCAAATGTGTTTTTGTTTAAAAAGTCAATAAAAGCATTGGCAGCAGATATGTCTCCCCTCCAGATAAAAAACAAATCGTCTATATAACGTTTGTAGTAAATGATATGGTTTGTGAATATATGTTCGTTCAGAATATAAGATTCCTCAAAGGACCCCATATAGAGGTTTGCATATGAGGGTGCGAAACGGGTCCCCATCGCGCAACCCTTAATCTGTTTATAAAATTTGTCCTCAAAAGTAAAAACGTTATGTGTTAAAATAAAATCGATGCAATCGATAATAAAATTCAGTTGCCTATTTGGAAAACGGGGGTCTAATGAAATAAACAAGGAAACAGCCTCCATACCCTGTGTATGTGGAATATTTGTATATAATGAGGACACGTCTGCAGTAAGAAAACTCAAATCGGATAAATTATATAAAGATTGTAGTTCTAGTAATTCCCTAATTAACTGTGTTGAGTCTTTAAGATAGGAAGGTAATTTTAAAACAAACGGTTGGAGGTGAATATCGATAAAATGAGATAGATTGTTAGTTAAAGACCCTATCCCCGAAATAATGGGTCGGCCCGGGGGGTTAGACAAATTTTTATGTATCTTTGGCAGATGATACATGAAAGGGGTTGCAGGGAAAGGGACCGTAAGGAAAACTTTTTCTTTTTTACATAACAAGTCATCATTAATAGCAGACTCAATAAGGGATTTGTATTCAGTTTCATATTTCGGAATGGGATTAAAAGTTAATTTCTCATAAAATAATGTATCGGAAAGTAGTCTTAATGCTTCATTGACATAGTCTACTCTGTCCTGTACCACGATGCCCCCCCCCTTTATCCGCAGAACGTATTACTATATTGGGGTTCTTTTGTATATTTTTTAGCCCTTTACGTTGAAAGTTGGATAGGTTGTCTGAGAATGGGATAGATTGCTCTATCGTCTTAAAATCGTTACTTATTAAATTTGCAAAGGTTTCAATTGCAGGGCCACGATGATGGAGGGGGTAAAAACAGGACTTGGGCTGTACATTAGTCCTTACAGGCATAGGGATGTCCACTGGAAGGGGAGCCGTAGGGACCGCAGAGGGGCAAATGGCAAAATGACGTAACAAAGTTACTTTCCGTAGAAATTTATTAAGGTCCATGAATATTTCGAATTCGTCTGGAGACGAGGTAGGACAAAAAGACAAACCTTTTGAGAGTAAACTTAATTAATTGGTATTAAATTTATATTTGGACAAATTAAATATCTTTATTGTGTCAGCCTGTGTTTTCTCTTTGGTGATAGGGGTAGGGTCCCTGGAAGGACCTCTACCCCCTCTGCAACCTCTAGGTCTATTTCTAGTTTTCTTTTTGACGGTAATTTGTGTATTTTTTTAAAATAAGTACTGATGTTCTGGGATTTGGGGCTTTTGGGTAAAAGTTGAGCGGTTGGAGTGATCGGGGGCATGGTTGGCTGGACGGGAAGACATAAAAAAGGACTTAAAGGGATGGTTTGGTCAGGGAAGGAGGAACAATCATCAAAAATAGGGGCAATAGTACAAGGGGCATGACTAATAAAATCGGTAGAAAGAGGAGTTTGTTCGAATGAGGATGAGAGGTTTGTAGAACAAATAGTGAGATCCATGGAATTGTTAAAGATGGAAAGATCCGATAAAGAGCCAGGAGGTGTGTCTGGTATGAGATTGACTAGTCTTAAATGTGCATCCAAATCATGAGACTTAAATGCAAACTGTGGGATAATGCCTAAAGGCATTGGACAAGGTATATGATTGGCCTGGGTAACAAGAGCAATTGGAATAGAAATTGGTAGGGTTATATTGTTTTTTAGAGTGGTATTATCGATATTTGGTGCAGAAGGGCCACATTTAGATGTGTTCATAGTAGGTATTGGTAAAATGTCCTGATGGGATAAATCCATGTGAAGTTTGGTTTGAGGTTTGTTTAGGGTTTTTTTTGAGGATAAAAAAGTGGACATAGTTCCTTTAGATAATTTTGGAGAATTAATTGGAGGAAAATATTTGGTGGTTGTGGGACGTGCAGAGGACCAATCTCCCAGTGCATTGTTTATATAATCTTGCCTATCCCTTGCTAACTTACGCATTTTTTTAGAGATAATGTTTTTTTCAAAGACCTTTAGATGATCTAATGTGGATAATTCAAGTTTAGTAAAGTCAGGGTGTTGAAGAAAGGGTTCAAATTGGCCAATCAGACCCTCAATGGTGGTTGCAAGGGCTAAACATAATTCAGATCTTTTGTAAACTAGACGATCAATAAAACCTAAACTACAGTGTTCGATGTAGTTAGACCAGTTAGTACTAAAGTCTTTATCAGTAGGATAAGGTGAGTTGAAAAGAAGTCTGAGGCCTCTCGGGGCCATTTTTTCAGAGATATACAGGTTAAAAAAATAGCAATCAATGCTGTGAAAGGCTTCTTCCTTCAGCAGGTCTTCCAGACGCAAAAACAGTTCTGTCATAGCTTTAGTTAGTTCCAGATTTATGGGAATGTTCAAAGGTGCCATATCAACAAATCTTCCATTTGTATTCAACATTTGTGTTAGCAGGGAGTCCCGGGATATACCCCTCAAACCAACTGATTCCAACATGATTTAGTCAATGTGAGATAATCACACCACGAGAAACAAGAGGGCACCGACAGGGAGTGGTAGCGGCAAAACAGTAATAGTGATCAATAATAGTCAGTAATAACCCGGAGATTTAAGAAGGCAGCCTGTGTCCGAGGTCCTACACAGTGGTAACTGTATCCAAAATAGGGATCCTCGATAACCCGAGACGAAACACCTAAGGACTTAAGTGTAGGGCGTCCGGCACGATAAGCTAGAAACAGATAAAACAGACACGGCGCCACATAGTGCAAAATAAGAGCGATAGAACCAAGGGGCAAATGGAGAAGAAATTTGCTCACCTAGGGTTGTGGACACCGGTTAAGATGTCACAAACGTATGAGAGCTGCTGCCAGATCCGTGCACAAACAAAGCAAGTTTGTTGTCAAGAGGTACTGCAAATTCAGCGGAGAAAAAAGGACCAAACGGCGCTGCTCAGGAAGGATGTCAGATGTAATGGAATGTAAATAAATAATAAATTTATTAGGAAGATAATAGGCTACGCGTTTCGACGCCGGACCGGCGTCTTCATCAGGCCAATGCATACAGTGCGGTAGTTGCACATTTATATACATGGGGGAAGTGACAATGAGTTGGCTAAAATTTTGAAAAAAAACGCCAACATAGGCGGGTCAGAGGTCAGACAGAACAATTGTACAAGCGTTTACCTGATGTTTACCAACATGTTAAGATTTACATAAAAACATAATGACATAATTGTATTAAAAGATGCCTCTAAGGAAAAAACACAAATTGAACCTTTTATGAAGCATTTAACATTTCTAGGGAGAAATATGTATCTAAAGAACGGCTGGTGACACGCAGGATTTGAACCGCAAACCAGTTAAACATATGGGACATGAGCCGCACGATGGAACGCAGCAAGTAGATAGGGCCGATTTGTGAACGAATGGGCTATGGAACGCAAACAATGGGTCACGTGGGGCACAAAATGGACCGCAAACAATTAGTCATGTGGGACATGGACCGCATATTGGGCCGCAAGAATACAAGGGCGATTAAACCGGAGTAGAGCACGTAAGTAAAAGATTTTAATCAAGTTACTTATTAATAATGTGTGTCAGAAATTGCATTTCGGATCGTAATATTATAAAATCAATATAAATGTATGATTGTTAGGAATAAGAATAGATAGTAGGATAAAAAGAAACGTATAATAAAATGATATAAAAAGAGAGGGGGGGGGGAAAGGGTGATGTGATGTGAAAAAAGCCTGAGGATGTATGCGTACTACATTGGATAGTCAAAACAAGGGAAAACCATGACAGGGACATAAAGCATTTTAATCTAAGGACGTTTCTGTGAGGTCATTCAGGCCGTTAGGGTGCAGGGTCTCCAGTTTAAAAATCCAAAAATTCTCTCTCTGTTTAAGTTTTAAAAACCTATTAGGTATATCCACTGGGATCTGTTCGATCGGGGTAACAACTAAATCTTCAAATTTACAGTTATGTTTGAGGGCACAATGACGTGACACACTATGTTTTAAAAAACATTGTTGTGGGGTCTGACTTAATTGTTATTTTTCTTGAGTCACACAGTGAGTTGTCCTTTCCTCTTGTGAGTCTGTGGACTCATTTAACTGTATTGTCATATAGCTTTTTATGGTTATTATTTCAATAAGGATTTTTTAGATTTTCTATATTCTCTTTTGCAGCATAAATTTTCTTGTAGGTTTTATATATGTGTATATATATATATATATATATATATAAATAAAGAGCAAAAATCAGGCAGCACTCCGTTTATGTAGTGAAAAAAAGAGGGTACTTTTATTGAGGCTTGATAAAGATCCTATTGTAGGATTGAAACGTTGCTGTTGTTCTTGGATTGAATAAACCACCACTTTTTTCACATTGGAGTGCTGCAAATCTTCTTTCTTTATATACCAATACACGTCCGAGGATCGGGACGTTTTGCTGGGCACCTGATCGATTGATTCTGTGTGAGTGCTGCTGCTTTCTTGTTTGCTATATATATATATATATATATATATATATATATATATATATATATAAATAAAGAGCAAAAATCAGGCAGCACTCCGTTTATGTAGTGAAAAAAGAGGGTACTTTTATTGTCCCATAGGCATATTGTCCCATATATATTGATGTGTTCAGGACTTCACCCTGGGATCTCCCCTTACTAGTAATACATGCTGTACACTTGCATTTGGGGTTTTAGATCCTTGCTGTTTTTTGGATTATTGTTTCACAGTTACACATTTTCCTCATGCAAAACAAAAGCTTTTTCAGTAGAATACGCTTTTGCCATGGACTCTACCAGTGATTGGGTCTTGCAAATGGTGTTTTCATCTCCGTCAAACAATTCTGAGGGGTCACCCCATTTGGACACCTTCAACTTCTGCCTCAGGAATAAAAGTAGTTCAGAAACATGGATTATTTTTAGGCTATAGGGGAAAGTCCTAGACTGTCCCTTTCCGTCTTCCAGGATATTAGTGGGAGGACTGTGTAAGATGATAGCTACATAGTTAATATGATGGAAATAAGATGTATCCAAAGAAACGACATATAAAGGGGGTGTGGTAAGGAGAAGAAAAAGTCCTAGTTTACACTTGCTGATCCAGAAGAAAATGAAAACATGTATAAGGCATTGGTCAAATTGCCCAAAGAAGAACATATCCATGCTGGCACAGGTATTTTTAAAGAAAAACACTGAATTGATCCTTACAGTACTATTTGTATGGGCCATTTTATGTATTTGTCTAAGTAGATCATACCCTTTCCCCCTTTAAAGACTAAAGAGATTTGTAATTTCTTTAATCTTTCCTCATAACAAAGGTTCTCCATACCCCTTAGTTTTGTTTCTGTTCATTTAACTTTTTACAATTCCAACATGGCATTCACTAATGCTTGGCAAAATGGTAACATTATGTGCCTGTCTATTGAGTTTAAGCCTCTTTTATACACTAAAATCTCCTGTAGGTCTTAGGAGCAGCATATTGACATTGAGTGTCATTAATTAGTCTATAGTTTTGCAATTGCAGACAGATCCTTCTCTAGTAGTACAAACAGAATGGTGCCTGAAAATATTCCAAGCAAAAATGGCGCACCAAAGTCCACAAGGTCCTTCTTCACTCATGGCCCTACCTTGTGTCTAGAAAGCAGATTAGGGCCACATATGTGCTATTGCGGAACACAGGCTGCATAATAAACAGGATTGTGCACTTCTTCAATGGTGTGTACTGTGTACAAAAATGTAATTAGTGTAATTTGTGAATATTACATTGTCACTTACAGTCTGTGTAAAAAAAAGTCTGGAACCATGGAGACGCTAGAACCCATTAATGTAATGTCTATTTATGTTCCTGGCAGCAAATACACTTCATTATCAATATCTGTGCATACAGGGGCTCATTTACACACACAGATTTTTAACTAATAACATTGCTTGCATGGGCACATAATGGGCACAATATTAATCCATTTTTAGCAAACAAATCTTAGGCAAACATCCCGATAGTTCATTATTGTGACATTCTTCCAATAAGTGAGACCATATTGCTGTATAAATCTAGCTTAATCTTGCTGAGAATGTTTTCTGAATACATGTAACTTGGTGATTAAAATTCTTAATAAGAAATACAGTTGTTTAAAACCTGTGAATAAATATCTTGCTGTTGAGAGTTAACAGTAATGTCTGCACTTTGTCAAACATGCATAAAGGTAAATGGTATCTGCGTAGAGGAGGCAATTTGTTTAATAAAAGTTCTGCATTCTTTGTGATATATTAGAGAGTTGATGTAGGATATTGGAGCATCGTTGGGATTTCATAGAGTGCATAACATAATCACTGAGGCAACATAAAAGGGAAGAAGATTGGATTATGTCTTTTTAAAGGATCTCTACACATTTGAAATATTTTTTTTGTTTGTTTTTTAATAAAAATGTGTATCAGTGAGTTAGGTGCAACTTTCCCAATACTTTTTATTAAAAATTATTTTTACTTTTTGAGATACAGCTGCTTTGTATCAGAAACTGCTATGTGTCCGAAACACACAGGACCAACTGTCACTGAACCCGTCAGTCCCGCTGACCTGATGGATTCAAGTCTCAGTGCAAGATACAGCTGCTCTGTATACAGGATACAAAGCAGCTGTATCTCAAAAAGTAAAAATTATTTTTTAATAAAAAAGTATTTAAAAAGTTGCAACAAACGCACTGATAGACATTTATATATATATATATATATATATATATATATATATATATATATATATATATATATTAAAAGAAAACAATTTCTAAGGTGTACACAGCCTTTAAGCATTAGTTGCTGCCACTAGAGATGAGCGAATCAATGCTACAGGAATTGAATTCGGTCCAAATTTCCCCAAAGTGTCGGATTTGTCAAAGTACAAAACTTTTGGAGTTTTCGGCACACTAATTGTGGCAAATTGGCGGCAGGTAGGGGCAACCAGAACATGCACAGTGCGTGCGCAGTGTTATTTAAATGACGCTGCCCCTCCATCAACGGCCATGTTGAGAACTGGAGCGCCATGCACTCTGTGGAAAATGCTGTTCTAACAAGGGGGGGCTCTTCACAGAGGAAGACATCGCCGCTGATCTTCTCATAACTATGTATTAGTAAGTGGCACATAATACTGTTTCCCACACATTAGTGAAAATAAACATAAAGCAGCCAACCCCTGTAAAGAACTTAAAAAGCAGTTGAATACAGTCCTAGAAGACATCAGAGAGTCAGATACAAATTTTTCAGGGCAATCGGGGCCCTTGCTATTTGCAGCGAATCTATTTGGACTGAATCAAATCATACGGACGATTTGATCAAATCGGGCTCGAAACAAATTTTGTGAATTTCACTCATCTCTAGCTGCTACCTTGTAATACTGCTCTATGGTCATTTACAATAAAGGGATGCTACACTGAAGAATAACTAAGTTATGCGAGGGTCATTTCAGATTCAGAAATGTAGAACACTTGGACTTTTAATGATTTGCCAAACTGTGTGCTTCATATGACATGTTAGAGATGTACTACAAATAATGTTCCCTCTAAGGTTAGTACCCCAAAAGGAAGCATTAAATCCAATGAGCACCCCCCTTCTCCTCCCAGAAGCACTGCAATAAATTTTTCAACAAATTTTCCATCTATGGAACTACTTTGAAGAATGTATTATGAAATAGCAAAAATATCAATCCCTTAATTTAACTGGACTGTCGATAAAGACTTAAACAGTCGCTCAATGCACAGGACTTCATTGAATCATAATAATATCCAGAAATTGGCAAGGAATTGAAATCATTGATCAATGCAAATAACAGTCAAGAGCACCAGTGATTCTAGGATGTTGATTGGATCAGATCACTGGGTGGGGAAAGAAAAGATTCTTGGTGGCCAACAGTTAACGTGAAAAGTCACGTCTGAGGTGACCCTGGGCAGGACTTGAGTCTATGGAGGGATCCGTGAAAACGGAAGAAAATAGGACATGTTATATTTTTCAACAGACCCTCCACATGGTCCGTTGAAACAACGGCCGTGTGAACAGCCCCAATGAATTACATAGGTCCGTGTGACGGCCGTTGTTTTAACGGCCGTCACACGGATGTGAAATACGCTCGTGTGAATCTGGCCTTATACAACACAAAAATACAAGTCTCCCTCTACTGGCCTTGGTCATGCTTGACTGACAGTGATATATTTTCTTTCCTGCAATTAGGAACCTATGGATAAAAAATATGAAATGCTAAAAAAAAAACCACATGTAACATGTAGAGCTGTGCGGGGAGCATGCTTAAAATGACAAAAACAGATTTTGATCTAGAATGGATGAATTAACTCTAGTCATATGTGGCAAATATACAGCAAGAATATGTGTGGGCTGAAATAAATTAACTACATCATCCAGGCATTTGTTTTGCTTTATGTGTCACTGACCTGTGAATTGGATTTGCAGATTAGATAAGTATAGGGGAAGGTCAGCCTATGGGCCTGCGATCTCAAATGTGCTCTGGGCACAGGTAACAGGACCAAAAGGTCATCTGCCCATGGTTACGCTCTAATAAGAGGAAAAGGGAAGAACAGGAAATAGGACATATTTTTTCATAAATGATGTGACAGGAAACGACAAGGGGCCAGCCCTATATAACAGCGGTCTGTTAGAGAGGGGAAGAGAAATCAGGAGAGAAAGAGAAATAGAAGTCTTTCCTATACGTTGAGTGGTGCCAGATCTCAGTAGGTGAGAATGATGACATAATAAAGTATTTCCCGTGTGTGTTTTTCATTAGCCTGGTTTTGTTTTTCTTCCAAGTGCTGTGGAAACAGAACAGAAGCCCCAACTTCAGCCAGGAGGCAACGGTCCACTCCGATGGGAATAGCAGCTGCACAAATAGGAGGGAAAACCTCACAAGGATTGTTTCCAACACCTTTCTAATGGAAATAATGATTTGCAAAGCTCGACTTATACCTTTGCCACATAATTAGTCGTCAAAGAGCTTGAGATGAAAAACATCACTTCAGCTCCCAAATCTGTGAAATCCACAAAGACCTTAATGTTTCACTCTGTCTTCTGAATGTAAAGGTACATGATTATTAAATGGGCAACAGTGGTTACAGATTAAAATAGCATTTGAATCAGTCAGCACTTAATATTCACTTCTTTAATGTATTTTAATGGTTATTCCCATATGACTGAGATTTCTTTTTTTTTTCTTTTACGTTTTTGTAAAATGATTGAAACCATGTAAAAATATAATATGAAACAAGGCAATTTATAAAGCACCTCAGTACTATGGACTTCCGCTACAATTATTCCTAGGAATTTCAGTTATTTCCTATAGACAACTTAACTGTGCAAAATTAAAAATAATTAATGCTTAAAACATGAAATAAAAAAAATCATTTTGTATATGTGTTATATAAGTTGTTTTGATTTATTTTGACACTTTTTTTCTAGCATAGTAGTTTTACATATGTTATATTGGCCACAGCTTTTCATAGACTAAAAAAGCAGCAATAATCCTTGCAGTGTACAAGAATACATTAACCTTAGTTCAATCAAGCGTGCCAAATCAGTCGAGTACCAATACATTTTAACATGTGCTTTTAAGGGAGTCCAGACAGTAAAGCAAGCTGCCATCAAATATTTTCTTTATTTTATGAAGGGGCTATATGTTAATAGATTTATATTAGGATAACATCTATTGGATGACATCTATCAAATTTCAATGTAATATAAATACTTTTGCTTGCATTTAAAATTCTTGTGCTTACACCAATAATTTACCTGGTCATACTTCACCTGTGTCATTTGCAAAATGTGAAGTTTGTTAACACCCTTCCCAAATAATAAGTTCAAGTGTCTCAGCTGCATCCATTGCCAACAGGTGAATATAACCAAGCACACAGCCATACAATCTCCGTAGACAAACATTGGTAGTAGTATGGGGCGTACTGAAGAACTCATTGACTTTCAACATGGTACTGTCATAGGATGCCATCTGCCACATGTCTGTTTGTGAAATTTCTGAACTGATATATGTGCCCGGTGAGCTGTAAGTGTTAATATTGTGATGTGGAAGTGTCTAGGAGTAACAACAGCTCAGTCATGGATCGGTAGACCATGCAAACTCACAAAGCAAAGTCACTGAGCGATGATGCACCTGGCGCGTAAAAATCGTCTATCCTCTGCAGCATCACTTACCATAGATGACCAAACTGCACATGAAAGTGACATTAGCACCAGAACTGTGCATTGGCAGTTTCATGAGATGGGTTTCCATGGTGGAAAAGCTGGCCACTAGCCTAAGATCAACATGTGCAATGCCAAGCATCGGCTGGAGTGGTATAAAGCACGCCGCCACTGGATCACGTTTCACTATCAGGCCGTCTGATGGATGAATCTGAATCTTGTTGGATACCTGGAGAATGCTACCTACTAGAATGCATAGTGTATTGTAAAATATAGTGGAGGAGGAATAATGGTCTGGGGCTGTTTTACAGGGTTTGGGCTAGGTCACTTATTTCTAGTGAATGGTAATGTTAACGCTATAACATACAAAGACATTTTAGACAATTGTAGCTTCCAACTTTGTGGAAACAGTTTGGGGATGGTCCTTTCCTGTTCTGGCATGACTGTGCCCCAGTGTACAAAGCGAGGTTCATAAAGACATAGTGTGACGAGTTTGGTGTGGAGAAACTCGAGTGGCCTGCACATAGCCCTGACCTCATCCCCATCAAAGACCTTTGGGGTGAACTAGAACACCGATTATGAACCAGACCTTCTCATCCAATATCAGTGTCTGACCTCACAAATCTTCTTTTAGTTGAATGGACACAAAATCACACTGAGACATAATAAAGAGAAGAGTGGAGGCTCCATCTTAATGTCCATGGTTCTGGAATGGGATGTCCACATACTTTTGGCTAGATAGTGTATATGTGTACACATATACACTAGTGTATATAGTGTATATGCAATACATATGTGAACAATTTAAGCTAAAGGTGTATGATCAGGGCTGGTTCCAAACGCATGTGGGACCTTGGGCAACATCACTGGCGTAGCTATAGGGGTCGCAGCGGTCGCAATTGCGACCGGGCCCCGAAGCCAGGGGGGCCCACGGCCCCCCGCACCACATCAATAAAAAGTTACTATAGTAACTCGGGCCGCGGGCCCCTGTTACTATAGTAACATACTTTACTTACCTTCCTGGTTCCGGATCGCAGCGGAGGTCCTGACGTCAGGCGCTGTGCGCAGCGCATGACGTCACAGCGCTATGCCGCCGCGCACAGCATCGAGACTACAGAACTCCCGCCGCGGCCGAAGAGGAAGGTAAGATAGCCCTGACTGGCGGGGTCTGACTCCCGGGACCCGCCAATCAGCTGTTTTGAAGGGGCCGCAGCACTCGTACGAGAGCTGCTCCCCTTCATTCCTGTCACTTCATTCCGGTCACACTGTGAATCCGTGTCGGCGATTCACAGTGTGGGCGAGTAGTGAAATGAAGGGGAAGCAGCTCTCGTACGAGTGCTGCGGCCCCTTCAAAACAGCTGATTTGCGGGTCCCGGGCGACACATCAGCTATTGATGGCCTATCCTGTGGATAGGCCATCAATGTTTAGGGACTGCACAACCCCTAAGCCTACGATGTAGCAGGCTTAGGGGGCCCATGAGACAGGATCACAGATTGTGTGATCCTGTCTGCTGGGCCCTGTATCTAAGCCAATCACATGGTAGGCTTAGATACATGGCCCATGCGTGATCCTGTCTGCTGGGCCCTGTATCTAAGCCTACCACACTGTAGGTTTAGATACAGGGCCCCAGCACACAGTAATCTTATACTGTATAAGATTACTGTCTGCTGGACCCTGTATCTAAGCCTACCTTGTGGTAGGCTTAGATACAGGGTCCCACAGACAGTATCACACATGGGCCCTGTATCTAAGCCTTAGGGTATGTGCACAGACACTAATTACGTCCTCGGCCGCAAGTACCGGACCGAACACAGTGCAGGGAGCCGGGCTCCTAGAATTATAGTTATGTACGATGCTAGGAGTCCCTGCCTCGCTGCAGGACAACTGTCCCGTACTGTAATCATGTTTTCAGTACGGGACAGTAGTTCCACGGAGAGGCAGGGACTCCTAGCATCGTACATAACTATGATGCTAGGAGCCCGGCTCCCTGCACTGTGTTCGGTCCGGTACTTGCGGCCGAAATACGTCCGTCAATTACGGACGTAATTAGTGTGTGTGCACATACCCTAACACGTTACTAATCATTTTTTGTGTTTTCTTACAGGTTCGGTCGTTGGACTACGTCGGATTCCAGGACTACTTCGATGACAGCTTTTTTTTTATTAATGAAATGGTTAATGAGGGTTGTGTGGGTTTTTTTTTATTTCAATAAAATATTTTTTCTATGTCTTTGTGTTTTTTTTAAACTATATTACTACCGCCTTAGTAATGGCCGCCGGCTGATTGACAGCATCCATTGCTAAGGCGGGGCTTAATGTTAGCCGGTGCAGAGGCTAACACTAACCCCCTTTATTACCCCGGTTCCCACCGCCACCAGGGGTGCTGGGAAGAGCCGGGTACGATCCAGTACCTGACCATCTGTAGTGATGGTCGGCCACTGGGGTGGCCGCAGGCTGGCATTATCAGGAGGGGAAAGGCCAAAAACAGTGGCCCTTCCCACCCTGGTAATGCTAGGCTGCTGCTGCTTTATTGTATCTGGCTGGTTATGAAAATGGGGGGGACCCCACGTCATTTAAAAATAAATAAAAAATAATTGGAAAGAACGATGTCGGGTCCCCCCCAATTTTCATAACCAGCCAGATACAGCACAGCAGCAGCAGGCACCATTACCAGGGTGGGAAGGGCCACTGTTTTTGGACTTCCCCAGCCTAATACTACCAGCCTGCGGCCACCCCGGTGCCTGCCCGTCACTACAGATGGTCGGGTACTGGTTTGTACCCGGCTCTTCCCAGTACCCCTGGTGGCGGTGGGTACCGGGGTAATAATGGGGGTTAGTGTAGCCTCTGCATTGAGCCTCGCCTTAGTAATAGAGGTTGTCAATCAGCCAGCGGCCATTACTAAGGCGGTGATAATAAAGTTTAAAAAGATACAAGCACATAGAAAAAATATTTTATTTAAATAAAAAAACAACCCTCATTAACCATTTTATTGAGAATAAAAAAAACGCCGTCATTGAAGTCCTCGTATCCGAAGTCCAACAACCAAACCTGTAAAAAAACCACAAACACACAAAAATAATCAGTAACACATAAAGAAGCAAAATTATTATTCTTACCTATCCTGGGTCCAGCGCTGGAGACGCAATGTCAGCGAGCTGGGCCCTGTATCTAATCCTATCATGTGTGATACAGTCTGCTGAGCTGTGTATCTAATCCAATCATGTATGATACTGTCTGCTGGGCCCTATATCTAATCCGATCATGTGTGATACTGTCTGCTGAGCCACTGTATCTAATCCTATCATGTGTGATACTGTCTGCTGAGCCACTGTATCTAATCCTATCATGTGTGGTACTGTCTGCTGAGCCACTGTATCTAATCCTATCATGTGTGATACTGTCTGCTGAGCCACTGTATCTAATCCTATCATGTGTGGTACTGTCTGCTGAGCCACTGTATCTAATCCTATCATGTGTGGTACTGTCTGCTGAGCCACTGTATCTAATCCAATCATGTATGATACTGTCTGCTGGGCCCTATATCTAATCCGATCATGTGTGATACTGTCTGCTGAGCCACTGTATCTAATCCTATCATGTGTGATACTGTCTCCTGAGCCACTGTATCTAATCCTATCATGTGTGGTACTGTCTGCTTAGCCACTGTATCTAATCCTATCATGTGTGGTACTGTCTGCTGAGCCACTGTATCTAATCCTATCATGTGTGATACTGTCTGCTGGGCCACTGTATCTAATCCTATCATGTGTGATACTGTCTGCTGAGCTGTGTATCTAATCCTATCATGTGTGATACTGCCTTCTGAGCCACTGTATCTAATCCTATCATGTGTGATACTGTCTGCTCAGCCACTGTATCTAATCCTATCCATAGTTTATAGGGTCGTAGTGCTATAGATATGCTATGCTGTCTCCTATACACACATGTTTTTGGGCGGACACATATGTATTGGGGCTATTTCCCGGACATTTTAAGCCCTGAGGGGATGTTCACACTGCAGCGTCTGTTACGGCTGAAATTACGGTGCTGTTTTCAGGAGAAAACAGCACCGTAATTTCAGCCGTAATGGCATGTGCAGGCGTCTTTCGCTGCGTCCATTACGGAAGTAATTGAAGCTGGTTTTCCATGGAGTCCATGGAAAACGGCTCCATTTACGTCTGAAGAAGTGACAGGCACTTTTTTACGCGCCGCCTTTTGACAGCGACGCGTAAAAAAAATGACCATCAGCACAGAACATCGTAAGACCCATTCAAATGAATGGGCAGATCTTTTCCGACGCTTTTGAGCCGCATTTTCGGACGTAATTCAATGCTAAAACGCCCGAATTACGTCCGTAAATAGTGTGTGTGAACCCAGCCTTAGTGACGCCCCGGCTGCTAGTGCTGCATTGTTGGGTCACTTAGGAGACCCAGCGATGCAGCTTAAAGCGGACCGTCGGCCATGAGAAGTTTGCGGGGGGGGGGGCCCAGTAAGAATTTTTGCATCGGGGCCCATGAGCCTCTAGCTACGCCCCTGGGCAACATACTGTAGTTACAGTGGATGCCACTAAGTTTACTAAGGTCACTATGTTACCATAAGTGCTGGTCTGACATCTGTTCAGATTTGCCTAGTGCTGATGCCAGTCGTAAGGCTTTATTTACACTCTGTTTGCAGTGAACGTTGGGCATATACTAGTCCTTCTCAATAAATTAGAATATCATCAAAAATTAATTTATTTCAGTAATTCAATTCAAAAAGTGAAACTCATGTTTTATATAGATTCATTACACACAGAGTGATCTATTTCCAGCATCTTTTTCTTTTAATGGTGATGATTATGGCTAACAGTTAATGAAAACCAAAAATTTAGTCTCTCCGAAAATTAGAATACTAAATAAATCCAATTTCAAAAATTATTTTTAATACCGAAATGTTGGCCTACTGAAAAGTACGTACAGTATATGCACTTTTTTATTGCAAGTAAACAAAATAATATTAACTCATCTCAAATATGATGGTACATTTGATACTTAACCTAAATATGACGGTACATGCAACAACAATAACTGCTACACTATAACTTTATCATAATCTCTATTTCACCATGGAATAAGAGATTGGAAATATACCGATATAGATACTGTGCAACTATATACACTTACATGGGAGGATTATTTATCTAAATAATACTGAATGGGTTAAATTTCCCTCATGATCATGTGTCATGTGTTATGTGGTCATGTAGTTTCCCTACATCTGAGTTATAAATCTGACCTTTTCACACTAGAAGGGCAGCTATGAGTAAGAACCAATAGGTTTGAAACGCGTAAGCTTTCTTCACCCGGGATTTTTATTCATCTTATTTTAAATGTGTTATCAATAAAGCAACAGAGATTTTACTACATCGTGTGCCAGACCCATTTCACTTCTATGGATATGCACTCAATACTTGGTCGGGGCTCCTTTTGCATGAATTACTGCATCAATGCAGTGTGGCGTGGAGGTGATCAGCCTGTGGCACTGTTGAGGTGTTATGAAAGCCCAGGTTGCTTTGATAGCGGCCTTCAGCTCGTCTGCATTGTTGGATCTGGTGTCTCTCGTCTTCCTCTTGAAAAAACCTCATAGATTCTCTATGGGGTTTAGGTCAGGCGAGTTTGGTGGCCAATCAAGCGCACTGATACTGTGGTTACTAAACCAGGAATTGGTACTTTTGGCAGTGTGGGCAGGTGCCAAGTCCTGCTGGAAAAATAAATCAGCATCTCCATAAAGCTGGTCAGCAGAGGGAAGCATGAAGTGCTCTAAAATTTGCTGGTAGACGGCTGCGTTGACTCTGGACTTGATATAACACAGTGGACCAACACCAGCAGATGACATGGCCCCCAAACCATCACTGACTGTGGAAACTTCACACTGGACCGCAAGCAACTTGGATTGATGCCTCCCCACTCCTCCTCCAGACTCTGGGACCTTGATTAACAAATGAAACGTACAATTTACGTTCATCTGAAAACAGGACTTTGGACCACTGAGCAACAGACCAGTCCTTTTTCTCCTTGACCCCAAGCAGTGTCATCACTGGACTACGTTGCTCAGCAAGACCAGCTGTAAGATTCCTGTCTATATATAACTCAGCGTGTGTGTTCCATGTTAACATGTATTATTTCTGTGTCTTGTACACTTTGCTTGATTTCGTACATTAACATCAGTGGTCTGCCGTTTGTGTCTCTCCGGCTGTTGTGGAATTACAGGTACCAGTATTGCTGTCTGTAGCTTTCTTGTATGTAAGATATGATGAGACTTGTAGTTTCAAAGCAGTTAGATAATTACAGATTGCAGACCGCTGATGTGAATAGTGCATATATAAGGTGTATGTATATGATAAAAGGAGGCAGGGAAGCCAAGAGAGATTACATACAGACACACTTGTAAGCTCTGTGCTTGACTGGTTGACAGAGATATTAGCTATATGGGAGCTAATATAGCTTACAGAAAGAAGCTTTTCCGCCACAAAAACACATGTGCTATTTCTTGCAGGTTTTATCTCCCCATTGAATTGAATTGAATGGGGAAAACCCGCAACAAATAAACAGCGATAACGCAAATACCAGTGGTCCTCATGAGACTGTGATGGGAGTTGAGGCAATATTCTGTCATTTAGTGACATTTGTTGGGTATCTTCATATATGGCTGTGTCACATTTTGATCGCAAGTTACGAAGTTACAATGTATTACAATGTGTTACAAAGCTACAATGTTGAATATTATAGCAGACAACACAATCTGAGCTTTCCAATCATCAGTAACTGGGTTTGTAGTTTGTGTGTCCCTCACCTCGACGTGAGCATGTGTCGACCAGTTCATGTGATTCCATCATACAAGGGTGTTTTGTGCTTGTATGAGTGTAACAAACTTTTTTCCATTGATTCAAGAAGTAGAAGTGTGTCACCGAAACCTAATTCAGACTGCCGCTTTGCTACGGCCTCAGGGTGGTGGATCTGATGGATCTAGTGATCGAAGCAGTAAGAAAAAGAACAAGTATAAAATTGACACATGTAATTCCTTGATGGAACACATGACAGCCTTTAGTTTTGGGTGGAGTTGTCCTTTTGTTATGACCAGTGGGATGTGGACCCACTGAGCTACTCCACCGGTGAGAGTAGCAGCTGGCAGAGCATAACAGGACACAGGCCGTAGTGGGTAGCTGGATACAGGCTGGTAACGGATAGCTAGATGCAGACTTATAATAGAAAGCGGGATATAGGCTGGTAGCAGATAGCTGGATACAGACTGGTAGCGGATATCTGGATACAGGCTAATAACAGATAGCAGATACGGACTGGAATCAGCATACCTCCAACCATCCCGGATTCAGCAGACGGTATGTCCCGATGTGAACTGTATCTGTGTCCTCAGGACGCAGATACAGTTGAATCCAATGCTTAAGCAAGGAACCGTCAGCTCCCTGCTTCAGCATTCACTGTGTGCACAGACAGGTGCGTTGCAGTAATGCCATCGCGCCTGACTGCGCCGAGCCACTCATAGTACAGAGCGGAGAAGCAGAGGGATCTCCTCCACTTGTCTTGGGAACGGGGCTAGGTAAGTATTTGTTTTATTATTTTTTTATTAGGCACTATAGGGAATTATACTGTATGGAGCAGCTATAGAGGCATTATACTGTATGGGGCAGCTAAGCGTCATTATACTGTATGGGGCAGCTAAGGTGGCATTATACTATTTGGGAGTAGCTATGGGGAATTATACTGTATTGGGCAGATAAGGGGCATTATACTGTATGGTGGCAGCTAAGGGGACATTATACTGTATGGAGCAGCTATGGGGGCATTATACTGTATGGGGCAGCTATGGGGCATTATACTTTATGGTGGCAGCTAAGGGGGAATTAAACTGTATGGGGGCAGCTATAGAGGCATTATACTGTATGGGGCAGCTGTGGGGGCATTATACGGTATGGGGCAGCTAAGGGGACTTATACTGTATGGGTCAGCTGTGGGGGCATGGTACTGCATGGGAAGAGCTATGGAACATTATACTGTATGGAGCAGTTAAGGGGGCATTATGTTGTATGGGGCAGCTAAGGGGGCATTATACTGTGTGGGGGCAGCTATGGGGATTATACTGTATGTGGGCAGCTAAGGAGGCATTATACTGTATGGTGGCAGCACACTGTATAGTGGCAGCTAAGGAAACATTATACTGTAAGGGGGACGCTATGGCAGCATTATAGTGTATATGGGCAGCTATTGGGGCAGCTATGGGGACCTTATACTGTATGGGGGAGCTATGGGGCATTATACTGTATGGGGCAGTTGTGGCGGCATTATACTGTATGGGGCAGCTATATGGGGCATTATACTGTATGGGGCAGTTGTGGGGACATTATACTGTATGGGGCAGCTATGGGGCATTATACTGTATGGGGGAAGCTATGAGGGCTTTATACTGTATGGGGCAGGCAGCTATAGGGGCATTATGCTATATGGGGCAGCTGTGGGGAATTATACTATATGGGGCAGCTATGGAGGCATTGTACCGTATGGGGAATTTGTGTGTGCATTATACTGTATGGGGGAATACTTGTAGGAATTATAGTGTATGGGGGCATCTGTGTGGGCATTATACTGTATAGGGGAAGCTATGGGGCATTATACTGTATGGGTCAGCAATTGGGGCATTATACTGTATGGGGAAACTATGGGGGCATTATGCTGTTTGGGGCAGCTATGGGCATTATACTGTATGGGAGAATTGGTGTGGGCATTATGTTGTATGAGGGCATCTATGTGGGCATTATACTATATGGGGGCAGATGTGTTGGCTTTATACTGTATGGGTGCACCTATTGGGCAGTGTACTGTATGGAAGCAGCTATAGGGGCAATAGACTGTGTGGGGGCAGCTATTTGGCATTATACTGTTTGGGCGGCACTATGGGGTATTATATTGAGTGGAAGGCAGCTATAAGGGCGTGATACTTTGTGGAGGGTTCTATGGGAGCATTATATTGTGGGGAGGCACTAAAGGAGCATGATACTATGTGGGCTGAATCGGGGGTGTATGGGTGGGGACTGGGAGGGGTTAGAGGCGTGGCTTATCAGGAAAAAATGTTGTGACTCGCTACGCGTGCCACATCGGTTGTCCCTCTTTGCGATGCTTGAAAGTTGGGAGGTATGGAATTAGTATGCAAACATGTAACACACAACTAGGTTGCACCAAAGTTGCTCAGGCAGCATGTGTCCAGTGAAGCAGCCTAATATACCTGGTGATTGACAGGAATTGGCTGGGGAAGGATTTGGGCCCTATATGATACAGGAAGTCAGTGTGTGCACGCTCTGATGGCAAACTCAGCAACACCAGCAGCAGAAGGCAGTACATATGCACGACAGTGTGGAGATCCAGGAACCGTACAGAGTGTACCAAAGGTAACATGGCACCTGTGCCTGCTGGGAGAGGTAGTACGATAAAGAGCGCAGAGTGCTGGCGTTACACCTTTAAAATGAACTTGTGCTTATTTGGAATGTTTGAATTATTCTCAGATTGAAATCCTTGGGTTAAATATTAATACATATATTGCATACAGTAACTAGATCCTTAACTATGCAACTGCAGTCCAACTAAAAAAAGTAAATATAAATATTCTATAACTCCTGCAACATTACCAGGTTTTGTTGCTATTATCATTGTATTGTGTTAGGAGGACTTTAATTCGCAGTGTGATGTACAGTTTTTTTTATACTTTCTTTACCCAAAACTGAGAGAAAATGAGCAAGGCAGGAACATTTTTGAAATCCACTCACAGTTTTCCTCATTTTTGGATCCACTCACAGCTTTGGCTAAAAAAATAAAAAAGAAACTTATTCTATAACTGCTCTGAATGAATAAAATTGGATCGTGCATTGCAGTTTGCACTTGGATTGCACAATCACAAAATAGCAAATTTTGAGACATCAGAATTGGGTGTTCTAGTAGTAGCCCAAGCTCAAACATTTTATGTTTTGCACCTTCTTTTAAAAAAAAATAATTAAAAAAAAATCTGCTTCCATCTAAATACATCTTTCATTTCTGAGTGGATATTTGAATTAAGAAGTTTCAGTATTGTTTATCCATATTGCCAGCACACCAGCACAAAGTAAAATGTAAAGTTTATTGGTGATTCGTAACAAATGAAACTTTTTTAACATTCATTTTCTTATAGGTCACCAGAAGGCCATGAAATTTACAGTTTGTGACACCTAAAATGTAATACATTTGAACACATGTTCTTCAAATTTTCATCTAAGAAACGCACTTTAATAGACTTCTTTTGTATGGCATACTTACTGGAAATAAATACGTAATAAAAGTCTGAAAACACTTTCCAAACTTTTTGTTTCATGGTTCCAGTAAATTGCTTTGTAGGTTGTTATGCTATTTAACTGCCCAATATATCAATCTTACGATGTATCGCAGTGCATAAGCTTTCAAATCTAAACAAGCTTCTTCATCATCTTTTTTACAGCCACATTGTAACACATTTGCAAGATCGAATATTTTTGTAACACCACCAGAATCGTTGAAAGGGATCCGAACATTGTGCTTTTTTTATTATTTTTTTTTGTATTTATTTTACATAGGTCATACGGATTACTGAGCACCTAAAAGGTTGTAATTACTTTAGTTATCTAGATGCATACATACAAGTAGTCTACTGGTTTTATCAAGCCTCAATGAAAAAATATATTTAAAAAAAGCCTCGGTATAACAGGAAAATAAGTTCAAATTATTTACAAGAGACCAAAAAATAATAAGTAAACATGTTTACATGACCATAGACATATTTCTATCCACTAGAACTAAAAAATGGGGGGTTTCTATTGAAAATTGATCTTGAAAATCACGAGAAATTTAAATAGAAAGTGTTTTGAAAAATTGTATTTTAATTACACAAAAAATAACCTTAATTTGCTAAAACCAGAAGACCCCTTTGAGTGCAACTTCGGCAATACTACATTATTTTCATCCCCTTTTATTATACGAATGACCACTTAGCTGAGGTCCCATGATGCACTGATCACCAGGATTCCGTTCTTCTAGAGCATAAGTTCGGCCAGTCATGGTTGTCATAAACCGCCTTTCCAGCTGTATAAAGAAAATGCAGTATTATATTATTCTCTGGAGGAAGAAGGGCAAGACAAAAAACTGCAGATCTCTGCCTCAGTCCATACAACTGTTCAATTACTCTCATCAGAGCAAAGTATTTAAGATATATAGTATATGCTAAACTATTTTTGCCGATTAACCGGCCTGTAAGGCTATGCAACTTAACTTATGTTGCTATGGACGATCACTTCCTACCAGGTAGTGAAATTACACTCAGGCAAACAATTCATCCAGGGAGGAAGCTAGAGAAATGTTTCCAGCACCTAGTTTAATCCATGTCATAAAAAGTTCAGAATGATCTAAAGGCAAAATAGCTATAAATAAACAGAAGAATAATTTTGACAAAAGCTCAGCCTGGATGTCCAGGAAAGGAGTTGTGCAGATGCGGCTGTTTCTGTTGCTATACAAATGCTTACAAAGATAAAAGCTGCAAACAGTAACAACTCCATGGTAAATAAGAGAACAGGGATAAGATAAAGAACACTAAATATAGAAAATACACAAAAAAGCCTCAGCAAATCCTGCTTTAAAGGGAAGGTGTCATGAATTTTATTTATTTTTTATCATATTGCTTTTAGTATGATATGAATATTAATTTTATTTATTTGTGTTCTTGTGTTCTATTTTTTACTTTTTTCTTACTTTTACTTCTCCATGGGGGCTGCCATTTTTTTTCATCTCTATATGTGTCGATTAACGACACATACAGAGATGGAATACGGCACATACATCCCCATAAAGAATGCGAACGGGAGCCATTCCATTCAATGTGTGGAGGCGGCAGCGGCGGCAGGAGCAGGTAATTTATGTTTGTGTATGTGATGTGTGTATTATGTTCGTGTATGTTCGTGTTATACGGTCTACTGAGAACTGTATCTAATCCTCCTACACTGTGCAGTCGCCCAGAATATGGCGGCACACAGTGTAGGAGGTTTGAAGATTCACTAGCCAGAATAAGGGAGGGGGGATTGTGTGAGGACACTAGAGCGAGTGTGTCTACCCCAAATTTGCAGCAATGAGGTTGCTTGACCACATTGACCATGCTGCAATTTTGGGAACTGCTCCCTCTAGTGACCAGCACATGGAAATGTTATAAATTAGAATCTAATTTATAATGTTTCCTGACTTGAGAAAAAATTTAAAAAAATTAAGACAATGTGTAATCACTTAAATAATAATTGTTTAACAAAAAAAATTTTTTTATTTCTAGCGGCACATTCCCTTTAAGGAGCCTGTCACATCGAGCATGCTGTCCTATCTGCAGTCAGCATGTTAAGGAGCAGGAGGAGATGAATAGATTGGTATATGTTTTGTGCAAAAAGATTTAGGATGACCTGTAATTTATTCATTCAAATCTCTGCTCACTTGGGGCTAAAGAGTCTAGTGGGCGGTCTCAACCACTGTTTGACATCCTTAAGTGTAAATACAGAAATAGTTGCCAATCACTAGGCAGGACCGCCCATTAGGCTCTTAAAGGGAAATTCCACAAACTCATGTCTCCCCTTTCCACGGGATAGGGGGACATGTGTGATCGCTGGGAGTCCGACTGCTGGGACACCCAGTGATGAGAACGGGGGACAGATGAAGCAGTTCGGGGACTTTCACTCCCCCGTTCTCCTGATCACCAGGGGTACCAGCAGTCAGACCCCCAGCGATCACATATGTATCCCCTTTCCTGTTCATAGCGGATACATGTGTTTTGTGCGAAAACTCCTTTAGGCCCGGAGTTAGAAGGAAATTAAATCAATAAATGACAGGTTATCCTGTATTTGTTCGCACACAACTATATATCAATCTACTCAGCTCCTCCTGCTCAATATCTTGCTGCCCGCAGAACGGACTGCATGTTTGACGTTACAGGTTCGCTTTAATATCCTCCTCTACTTTAGAAAATAATGAGAACTACATAAGGAATTTTATAATAATATTCAATGCCAATACAGTGTAAACATAAGAATGCAAACAGTCATATGTCACCCAGCACCAACATAACATTGCCATTATATAATAGAGCTATACAGGGCAATACAGCACCTTTGTAACAGTAGCCATACACACGGCCTACACAACAGTTGCTGAGTGCAAGTAGTACCATACCATAAAACAGTGCTATACTGTGCTGTGAGTTGCGTTCCTATATGTAAATATAGCCCTGTCGCCCCCACAGTACAGTGTTTCCCTGTCTCCCCAGCAGAATAGTGACAAGAAGCTTCTGTGCTACCAGAGATACACCTCCCCACACCCCCAAAGACCAGTTTCTATAGTCCCTTCCAGGCCATGCGTGTAACAATAGGGGAGCACAAAGGCAGAAGTCCCAACCAAGCCCGAACTCCTAGGGAAGCCCAAAGTCCCCCTAAAGACACCAGTATTACGCATGGCACCTGGTAGGTGTGGGGCACTGTTACAGACTTTGCATTGGGGCCCATGATCTTCAGGATATGTCTCTATCCCAGCAGCACTGACTTACCTTCCCCATAGCAGCACATTCCCCTTTTTTCGTTTCCTTCCCCTCCTAGCAACACAGTCTCCTTTCGCTTACAGCCACATATTACCTCATTGCCCTTTCATCCTTTCCACCACAGCAGCACATTCTCCCATTACGGCTTATAGCGCATCATTTATTTTCCCCAGGAGTGAATAGTGGATAAGTAAATAGATAGATACAGAACCCGAAATATCCCTAGATGTATGGCGCGAGATGTTAAGCAAACGTGTAAAAAAAACGTATATGTTAAGCAGAGATTTTTTTTTTTGCTGGATGGCTTCCACAGATGCCTTTGATGGATTTAATCCGTCGGCCATCCGTTAACCATAAACCTAAATTCACTATAAAAGTTTTTTTTACTGGATTGCGCAAGATTATAGTGAATTTTGATTATGGCAAATTGTAGAATTTAACGATAGAAAGATGATAGATAGATAGATAGATAGATAGATAGATAGATAGATAGATAGATAGATAGATAGATAGATAGATAGATAGATAGATAGATAGATAAAAATATGAATGTCTTTCAGCAAAGTGTTGGCATAACTACAGTACTTCTCACTAGTTACCTTACGCCATTAATCATATAATAATAATAATAATATAAAACATGCACCGTTTTCTTCCCCCGGTGTCATTTTCTCGTTGTTTTGAGACGTACTTACATACACATAAACAGAAAACACATTTCTTCTAGTTTATTTATAAGTAATATGTTCAAATCCACCATTCCTGTTATACACAGATCTTTGATGGCAGATGAATATATTCTGTTTAGAAGAGGAATATGATTTTAATTAAAGACAATTTCAATCCTTGTCTTATCTCTCCAGACAAGGAAATATGATCAGATGAATACCAAGATATATACACGCTGCTATCAATTCTAATACATGCAAACTTTCCAGGATACATCTCTGATATATCTTGACATTTTAAAATATGTCCTTTTCTGTTCTGCCGACTAAACGCAGATTGTTCAGTCTTATATCACTGTCACAAAGGTATTAGAACAGATGGCTGCTTCATCACAAAATCAAGAATTAGGATAATTTATGCTGTTCAGTCTTACAAGAATGTAGATATGTAAAGCGCTAGTAATATGCATATAGAACATGAGATTGACTATACGCCTGACATGCTGATGAAAAAGTTTTGCTTGGGCAGAATCTTGAAAGCAGCAATTAAAAGAAGCAATGGGGGAGATTTACAAAATAAAATGTGCCAGAATTCTGTCTCAAATTGCGCCACAAGAAGGCTACATTCCCTTAAATGTATTATATGTTTTAGACACTTTTTATCCTTCTCTAGAGGTTTAGTGTGTAGAAAAGGTGGCGTGGCTAAAAGGAGTCGTAAAATGCACCAAATTTTTTTTTTTTTTTAAGGGGCAAAAAACAATGGTGAAGAACACCAGCCTAAAGGGAGAAGTATCAAAGTCTAGCAAGAAGCGCCAAATTTATCATACAACCTACACCACTGGGATAAATTTGTCACAGTTGCTACCAGTTTAGTCTTGTTTATCCAGTCTAACTTTAGGATAAAAATAGTAAATCTCCCCCATTATATTGTATAATACAATACCTTACTGTGTTATAATATACAGTAATATTTACACCCATGAAAGAAAATATGTTCACTCCTAGTAAACCCCTAATCCCAATCGGACTTGAAAAAAAAACTTGGCATAGGGGTGGTAAAGCAGTTTAGAATATTCTGGCCACGATTTTTGGCCCTTTCTTTTAGCCACCCCGTTTGGGCAGGCTGAATTTTTTTTTCCATCCCTATTGTAAAACATGACATCTCTCGCTGCTGCTTTCTGTGGAACTCTTAACCAGGGTACAAGGAATCCCTGAATGAGAAACAGTGATCCACACACACACATAAAACTTACTTTTGGTGTAATAGCCAATAGACCAGAACTGGCCCAACATTTGAACAGTCTGAAATTTATAATCCTGGATCAATAACAGATTAAAATATGTAATTGACATGGAACTAGCCACTGAAAGCATTAAAAAATGATTTTCGTATTAGGGAGTCAGATTAGGAGGCAAAGCCCAAATGTCCAGCAACTGAGAGATCCGTAGGCCCCAGTTTATTCTGCCACATGCTATTTACATGTTCCATGGACACCCCCATCAAATGCTGTAAGGTTCAGATTTCTTTCTGATCCACCATTCTCACCTTAAGCCAACCCAGAAGTACGGAGAAATCAGGGATTGTCTCTGCTAGGTGATCACTAGAAATTCTTTTGGCATCAGGTAGAATGGACTCCAACAAGAAACAATGGGCATGCATCACTCCAATGGCCCCATAAGAGTGGCATGGCTTGCTTTTCACTTATTCCATCACTGTATTAAAGTAAAATTTTATGGTCGCCCCATGTATAAGGGCAATTATATCCTTTTTAAAGTTCTGGTGGCTCTCTTGTTATAAGGTTTGTTAAACATATTATTATTTAGAGTCTTTATACATTGACATATACAAGTATAAGTTAGACTGTGTTCACTACTGCGTTGGATGCGACGTTAAGTGCCTCCGTTGCAAATTCCATCATTTTTGCCAGACAAAATAGTGAAGCATGTTGCAGTTTTTTGTCCTGCAAAATGGGGGACACCATGATGGAAACCTGACGGAATCCATTAAAGTTAACAGGGTCCATCGGGCACCGATGAATTCTGTCATGGGACAGATCTGTCAGCTACAGTGTTTTGTTTATCTGCTCCTATGACGGAGCAGAATAGCGGAAAACCCAAAGGACGCAAATGTGAACAGAGCCTAAATCTGACCTAAGAAAGCTAAACAAAGTTAATAATTTTATAAAATAATGTCTCAAAAAATGCAGTTAACAAGATTTAACAAAAAAATTTAATAAAACGTAATCTTAGAGAAGTCACAAATCAGTTAATCCTATACATATATTTAATATTCTCTTAACTGTAGCATCCCCTATAATACAGTTAACATATTATTTATGGGGATTGTTGAAATTCATAAAAAAAAAATTTAATAAAAATATACATTTTTAGCTATATTTTATACTCCAAAATGGGTCCCCCCCCAAAAAAAAAAAAAAAATTGTCCTGATAAGAACAAGGCTCCATACAACTATGTTGATATAGAAATAATTAAAAAAAAAAAGTTATGGCTGTTGATATACTGGGCAGGAGGAATGACATAAACATTTTTGGTTTTAAGGCTGCAGTCAGCAGGGTATTCAAGGAGTTAAAACTAAGGCAAATTAAATAATACTGTTTTTCTATGTACATTTGTTAGCTTGAAATTCACATACTTTTTTCAGTGGCTGACTATTTTTAAGAAGTTCATCAGAATGGAAGATAGTTGTTATGCAGAAGCAGTAAGTCGGATAATGTGAGATGCCATTTCTCTCAAACTCTTGCTGCTCTACTGCCTCTAATAGCAACCATGAGCTCAATTTCCTTCTCGAGAACATTGCATTTCATGTGGAATGTCAATTATTAAAAAGCATTGTCCCGTGTCTTACTTTCCACCAGATGAATTAATTTGCAAAATTTGCTAATTTAGGCAAGTAATTTGTGACTTTCTAAGCAAAACAGTTGGGACTGGTTGGGATTGTGAATATTTTCTTTATTACCAATATAATGCATTGTAACAATACTTTACATAAGATGTAGACGCTTTTGTCTATACAACATTAAAATTATACAAATACTTTCCATTGTATAAAATCCTAGGAATGATAGGAATGCTTTAGAAATACAAATCATTTGGAACTTCCCGGAACCTAAAAAATTATATATATGTCTTTATTTAGGGATTGTGTTAGGGCATAGACATGTTCCTTTATTCACCAGCAATACATAGACAACCTTTGCAAATGAGCAAATGTTATCTGTACGTTGGAGCATATACACAAATCAGCCATAACATTGAAACCACTGAAGGCTGCAGTGAATAACAGTGCTTATCTTATTACAATGGCGCCTGTCAAGGGGTGGGATATATTAGGAAGCAAGTGAACAGTCGGTACCTGAACTTGATGGGTTGGAAGCAGAAATAATGGGCAAGCGTAAGGATTCGAGTGACTTTGACAAGGGTCGAAATTTGTTGGATAGACGACTGTATCAGAGCATCTCCAAAATGACAGGTCTTGTTGGGTGTTCCCAGTTTGTAGTGGTTAGTACCTACCAAAAGTGGTGCATTGTAGGACAACCGATGTCAGGGTCATGGGCGCCCAAGGCTCATTGATGTGTGTGGGGAGCAAAGACTAGCCTGTCTTGTCCGATCCCACAGAAGCAAAAATTGCTGAAAAAGTTAATGCTGGCTATGATAGAAAGGTGTCAGAACACAAAGTGCATCATAGCTTACCCATTCTGACCCCTTTATACCACTGTAAGAAGGCACATAAGCACCAGACCTTGACCACAGAGCAATGGATAAAGCTGGTCTGGTCTGATGAATCACGTTTTTTTTTTACACCATGTGCGTCGCTTACCTAGGAAAGAGATGGCACCAAGATGCACTATGGGAAGATGAACTGGCGGAGGCTTATAGCAGGCGTAGATTTGCATTTCTGTCATATGGACAGCCAAAGATGTGCCAAATTTATCAAGAGGTGTACATTTCTTAATAAATTTGGTATATTCCCCGCTGACGTAGATTGGTTAAGACTACGATTTAATAACACCAGTCTTAATATATCCCCCCTTCCCCCGGGAGTAATGCTCTGCTTAATGGTCTGCTGGCATTCATGTGGATGTTATTTTGACACACACCACCCAATTTACAGAAATTAACCCCTTAATGACCAGCCTATTTTAAACCTTAATGACCAAGCTATTTTTTTGCGTTTTTCCATAGTCGCATTCCAAGAACTATATCTTTTTTATTTTTGCGTCGTCATAGCTGTATAAGGTCTTGTTTTTTGCGGGACAAGTTGTATTTTTGAATAGCACCATTTTAGGGTACATAGAATTTATTGATTAACTTTTATTAACTTTTATGGGGAGGTAATGGAAAATAAAATAAATTTCACCACACTCTTTTGCGTCTTAGATTTACGCCGTTTACTGTGTGGTATAAATAACATAATAACTTTATTCAGTTGGTCATTACGATTATGGCGATACCAAATTTATACAGATTTTGTATGTTTTACTACTTTTACACAGTAAAAACACTTTTTTTTTCAAAATTATTTGTTTTTGTGTCGCCATGTTTTAAGAGCCGTAATTGTTTTATTTTTATGCCGATGCAGCTGTATGAGGGCTTGTTTTTTGCGGGACAACTTCTAGTTTTTAGTGGTACCATTTTGGAGTACACTTTTGAACAATTTTTTTTGAAGGCAGGATGAACAGAAAACAGCAATTCTGGCATTGTTTTTTATTTTATATTTTACGGCATGCGCGTTAAATGACATCATGTAACTTAATTATTTTTCATATTAAAGCATTTTTTTTATTTGGGATTTGTAGTTACATATTATTAACTTTATTAAACTTTTTTGATAACTTTATTTTTAGTCCCACTAGGGGACTTCACTATGCGATCTGCTGATTGCTTTTATAATACACTGCAAAACTTCTGTATTGCAGCGTATTATTGCCTGTCAGTGTAAAACTGACAGGCACCTGCTAGGTTATGCCTCAGGCATGGCCTAGCAGGAATCCACTACAGGCAGACCTGGTGGCCTTTTTTGCCATAGAAGCCATTGGCACCCTGCGATTGCAATTGCAGGGTGCCGATGGGGTGAAAGAGGGAGCACCCTCCCTCCAAAACCATTTGGATGCGGCGCTCGCTATTGAGCACCACATCTAAGGGGTTAAACGGGTGAGATCGATGTTGAAATCGATCCAGCCCGTTAGTGCAGGTGTCCGGCTGTCTTTAGACCACCCGACACCTGCTTTAGCCGGCACAGGACACCCGTGCCGGGCTTATGTCAGTGCGCTGTGAAAAGGCGACGCTCTGGCATAAGTATCCTTAACGGCCGCTGTGAAAAGGCGTATTGGCGGTCGTTTAAGGGGTTAAAGGATCTAATGCTAACGTGAGAAATTACTAAATGGTGTCAATTTCCATTGTAATTTACGCCAGCTCTTAGCTGGCATACATTTAAAACTCTGATGTATGGACGGCCATATATGCATGTACATTAACAGAATGGAGCGCTAAGGTGTTAAAGATCTCATCCTAGCAAAATAAATCCAACTTATATACCATAATTGAGTCATCATTTAGGGAGTCACCAACAAGCCGCTCTGCCTTTGCCAGGGTATTTAGTTACAGGGCTAATCTGAATCTATAAATATGGATTGGTCTGCTTTTTAACTAAAATCTGTATGTTGAAATCCAGCATTAGTATCCGCCCTGGAACACACAGGGAATTCCAGCCGAAAAACCACACCAAATTGTAGTACACACTAGTGCAGAAAACAGCGGTAAAAAAAACATAAAAACCTAAGGTATGTTCACACGGCAGCATCCGTAACGGCCGAAATTACGGGGATGTTTTCAGGAGGAAACTTCCCCGTAATTTCAGCCGTAACGGCATGTGCAGGCGCTTGAACGCCGCGTCAATTACGGACGTAATTGGCGCTGCTATTCATTGGAGTCAATGAATAACGGCTCCAATTGCGCCCCAAGAAGTGACAGGTCACTTCTTTGACGCAGGCGTCTATTTACGCGCCGTCATTTGACAGCGGCTCGTAAATATACGCCTCGTGTGAACAGACAAACGTCAGCCCATTGCTTTCAATGGGCAGATGTTTGTCAGCGCTATTGAGGCGCATTTTTCGGATGTAATTCGGGGCAAAAACGCCCGAATTACATCCGTAATTAGTGCGTGTGAACATACCCTTATACTTACCCCGGGCCGTAGTCATGACGATGCATCCCGACGCAGTCCAGCCTCCTGGGATGATGCTGCAGCAGTCACATGGGATGAAATGTCATCCCAGGAGAAGTATAGAGATCTGTGTATTTATTTTTTTTTTATTTTTTTTTAAAGGAATCGCAATGTTTCCGCCGCAAAAAACGCAACATTTGCGATTTGTTGCGGGTTTTACCTCCCCATTGAATTCAATGGGGAAAACCTGCAACTGAAAACCACTGATTCCGCAGCATAAATTGACTTGCTGCAGATTAAAATAACGCAGGTCAATTCATGAATGGTCTTTCGGCAGATTTTTTACGCAGTGAGTGGATGAGATTTGTTTCAATCTCGTCCACTCTGCTGCTACTGAATTACGTTATGGATTATCCACAATAAAATACATTGTGGGAAATCTGCAGTATTTACGCTATCTGTGAACATACCCTTATAATCTGTCTAACAAGGCAAACCTGTCCCTACCTAGTCCCAACTAGGAATGGTACAGAAAAATTTTAATAAAATATTCGTGTAATGCTCTGGTTTGACATTAGAATGGAGAAAATACCAGTATAACCATGGCTCCTGTGGCTTACATAGTGATTGATATCAAACATTTTCATAATTAAACACTTGTTTCAACCTTGCTGTAGATCCTGACCTTGCTGAAGGTATTAATCTCTCTAGTAATTCAGGACATTTGTTTCTGCCACATTACTACCCCATGATTTAAATTTACAATCCTGTTCTGTAGGCAGAGATATATATGCAAACAAAGCAGCAAGTGAATAGATAGCCTATGAAATATTTTAGCATGGGATTATTGTCTGTGCCATAAGCATATGATGTTATTGCTATCAGTCATATAAATTAAGTTTTCGCAAATTGGCAGTATGGGAATGTTTTTGTTCTTGTCATGAGATATAGGTACTTCAAATCCCAGTATGGCAGAACTAACGGACATGGACAACGTATAGTGCTATTCTAATGTATATTTGTAAACATTATATCTTGATTTACCTCTCTTCCACATAACTGGATGCCACTATTACACTTTCTTTAAGACCGTTGGGGGCTTTATTACAGATGTTACATCAGGGTCAAAACAAAATATGTAGAGAGTTAGCAACGTGAATATAATTGGGGCATTTTCACGTCTCCCACATTAGACCCAATTATTTAGTAAACTCCTGTGTCTTATCCGCTATGTGGGGAGGTCATTCTTTTGGCAGAAAATCTAATAGTTGACACTTCTATCCATCCATTGGTTGCTACCCAAGAAAAATATTTTTTTCTGCTGTTTGCATTACTAGATTTTAGTGTACAGGTAATAAGGTGGGGAACCCATTCCTGAATTTGCTATGGGGTTCCAAGAATTCTAGTTACACACCTGATCTTAACATAAACCCAGACAGCATACAATTTATATATTTGCATTAATAAGTCTTAACTTAAACTCCGTAATATGTATTGATAATTTATTCCACTATAGTGGGAAAGAATGGTGCAGTTGGAGTGACTTTTCCCAAATCCGATAGTGAAATCGGAAATGTAAGTAAACCAATACCGACTTTCCTTGTCTTCATAAAAAAATCCTGTGGCAAAGCATGGTTTGTGGCTATGCCTTATCTATGTAATAAAAGGAAGAAGAAAAAAATGCCATGTTGCATAGGTAACCCATAATATTTACAGGGTAACAAGTAATGGTATTGGTCCTAAAAACTCAAATATGATCAGACTAAGACTGCTTTTAGTGTCCTTATTACAGCCACAATACCTGGTCCTCCTGTGCTTTTACTGAACCGTACTTAGATCACCATAGGGTCACATTCTGTAAGAAGCCCCCAGCTGACTTCTCAAACGTATTCTTCCGAGTCCTCACTAGCCCAACAACTGTTACACCCGGGCCTCACCGACGGTCAACATCCATGCCAAAAGAGGGACATGTAGATGTGGTGTACTTTCCCTAGGTTCTACTGTGCCCCAATTACAATGCCAACCACAGTACGACCCACAGTGGTCCCAGTAAAAGCAATAGTGGACTAAACCTTCACAACACTTACCGTTAAATGCTCATGCCTCTTCACCTACATGGAAGAAGTTACAAGTGCACTGCCTAACGTCCTGGGCTGATCTGCACGGGAAAAACTCTTCCCAGATAAAGGAATCTGTGATAGATCACCTCTGTCAGGACAGAAGCCTAATATCCTGGGGCAGCAAGACTGTCACGCTGGAGCTGTGGGGAGGCATGCCGCGCCTCATCAAGAACTGTGGGGCACCTCACAGTTTGAGAAGCAATGGATTAAAGTTCAGTACAGTGATGGCTGGAAAAGGAGGGCTGATGAATGACTCAACTTGTGATCATGTGACTGGTCATCTATTTTATGTAATACCTATAATATCGGACCCAAAACAGTTTTTGTCTATATTTAGTGATCCCTGCAGACTGCTCCTTAGTGATATGGTTTTTATATCTCAACTGATACTGCCCACCCAGGCCGTCGGGAACCCTGATATAAGGGACCCATTTTTATATTGGAATATATTCAAAATAAGCGCAAACCATGTAATTCTTTTATTTGAGCTTTAATTATATAAAAGTTATAGAACCATAAACATCTTATTCTAAATTTATTTTTTATTTTTTTATATCAAGTGTTTTACCATTTGGCTTCTAAACAATGAGACAAGTAGAAATATGATTAGATCATCTCTCACTGGAATCATGGAATCTTCTTCCTTTCGTCTCGTGCATACAGCTGTGCTTGCTGAAGTGTGACTTTAATTTGCTGCACCATGCCTGGGTATTAATAGACAATTATTTATTGCAAATCTCAACCATTTATAATGTTTACTATCTGACAAGATGTAAAATTTTGATCCAAATGTTAATGTGTTCATGACATTGCATAATTCTGTTCCACAACTAAGGAGTTTTTTTAACCTCTCTTGTAAATGAATCAAACTTCTTAGAGATGGAAATGGTGTTTTTAATGGATGATTGATTTACGACTCACAACAATGTGATCACGGAACTGAATTTACTGGTTGCAATTGTCTCACCAAATATCATTGCACAGTAGCTAGAAATATCTATGAGAAAAAGAAAAGAAGATTTCAATTTCTAATGCAATAGTGACATTTACTTCATATTAATTTCCTGATTAGATGTTGACTTTACAGATATCAGATATAATGTCCCCTCGCTTACTCAAGGTAAACCTAATTCATGAAAAAATCTTTTAGATTAAATTTTTAAGCATTTTCTATGAACAAAACTGCACTAACATAACAACCGCTCAGATATTTTCCCACATTGTTCAATTTGCATTCAACAGATACGCTTATTGCTCTCAATGGTTTAATGTAGAAAATTACCTTTCAGAAACATTAATAAATAACCTTGTAAGATTATATAGTTAAAGGGGAAAATAATTAAAGTTTAAAAGACAACAATCATAGAAATATAAAATGTAGTCATGTATATTGTGTTCAAGATCCGCACCATTACTTTACCCGGGCTGCTTTAGGTGATATTTAAAGACGGCCTGTAATTTTTATTTAATTTTTTTTAAAGCACATTCCACCCATTTTTCCCCAGAGTCTCCTGATTCTACTGATGTAAAAAAAATAAAAATATTTTATTGCCCCCTGTTTACCGCTACGGCCTCTGGCTTCATTTGGTGCCTAATATGCTAATTGTAAGAAAAGGGACAAAGAAGGGGATACCTAATCATCTTTCCTCAGTAGACGTTGTTTCGTGCATCTCGGTGACACTGTCCAATCAGACCGGACAGTCTCACAGCGATGCAGAATACCTGACGTAAATCTGGCAAAATCAGCAGGTCTTCGGCATCGCTGTCAGGCTGTCTACTCAGATTGGACAGCCTCACAGCGATGCACGAGGCAACTTCTACTGAGAAAAGATGAAGTCTCTTCCTTGCTGTACCTTTACTCAAAATTGGCATATTAGGATCAAGGGCCTTAGCGGAACACAGGGGGACAATAAAAAAAATATGACAACGCTGGAATCGGGAAGAGGCGGGAAGTAAGGGGATAAATGTGGCTTAAGAAAAAGAAAAAACCATGACAGATCCTCTTTAATTGAGATATCTATGATCATTGTTCTTTTGGTTTTCAGCTCCTCCATAGAATCAGCTGTCTTTCACAGCTCCACAGTATAGCCGTATATGGCTGATAGATGCGCTTCCCACACCTATCTCTAGAACGGGGCACCCTGACCCCAGTCGACCTTCTTACACTATCACTGCTCTCCAGCTAATGAGTTATGAGATGGCCGGCAAAACAGAACCAGCCGAGCTCGCTGATCTATGCTGTTTCCACAACTCCTATAGAAGTGAATCAGATTTACAAGAACAGCATCGCACAGACAGCTACGTTGTCTCCGTAACTCAGGAGTTACGTAGACAGTATAGCTCGCTGTGCTACTGTGTTTCTATAACTCTCATTCACTTTTATGGGAGTTAAGGAAGTAGCGTAGCTTGGCTGTTTCCGTACTCCCATCCAGCTTGTAACTCAGTGGCTCGAGACTAGCAACAGCGGGAGAAGGTAGGATGTGGGTCAGGCGGCCCCCGTTCTAGAGATAGGTGCGGGGCCCAGAGATGGGAAATTAAGCAAATTTCTACATAGTCTTTATTAAAAATGTGCTACTATTTGGCTTCTGTAGAGTCTATGTGCAACTTCTGTAGACAGCTGGTCTCCTACAAATTCGAACTCAAATCCGTCAGTCCACTGCTTCTGACGGTTGACTCAACTACTCTCCCACTCCCTTCTCTCATGCATATACGTTGTGCTTAAATATACAGTATTTATACATGTGACCCTATGCATTAATAATTGGCCTGGACATATTCTAGTGGAATAAATTATGACTGGCCTGAAAATGAAAATGTTTTAGGATTTTGCAAGGACCCATTTTTATAAATGAGGAAAAATGTATCAAGTTGCAATTAGCCAGAGTGATAAAAGAATAATGTTCACATATATATATAAAGTATTACCTTGTTAAATTCATCTGCATTCACAGGTCGTTACTTTTTAGTAGAGGCTTATACAAATCATACTTGACTAAAATGCATTTCAGCAGAACTTCATTACCTCAGTTCTCCAAGTACTCCATGTTTGTAACATTTCCCAGATCATTATTCTGTTAAATTTATCTGTAGATATTTTAGATCGATAAATGTTATGAACCTGCTCTAGATTCCTTCTCTCTGAATGTACTTTATTATGAATCCTAGGAGCGCTATCAACACAGGAATGGCAATGCTCAATGTTTCCTGCAATCAAAGAGAAAGAACACATTTTTTTTGTTAATGAATCTAAAATATCTCTGTATAGATAATGTATATATAGGTAGATATATACAGTACTGTGCAAATATGCTGCAGTAACAATGCTGAAGTAAGAATGCTTTCAAAAATAGAAGTGTTAATTATCAATTAACAAAATACAAAGTGAATGAACAGACAAGAGATCTAAATCAAATCAATATTTGGTGTGAACACCCTTTGCCTTCAAAACAGCATAAATTCTTCCAGGTACACTTTCACAAAGTCATGGATTTTGTAGGATTATAGTCAGGTGTATGATTAACCAATTATACCAAACAGGTGATAATGATCATCATTTTCATATGTACATTGAAACGGTCATTAACTGTAACAGAAAGCTGTGAAGGAGGCTTACAACTGGTTGAGGAACAGCCAACCTCTGCTACAAAGGTGAGGTTATGGAAGACAGTTTCATGTCACAGGTCCACAATGGCAAGACTGAGCACAACAACAAGACAAAAGGTAGTTATACCGCACCAGCAAGGTCTTTCCCAGGCAAAGATTTCAAAGCAGACTGGGGTTCCAATATGTGCTGTTCAAGCTCTTTTGAAGAAGCACAAAAAAAGGGCAACGTTTAGGACTGTAGACACAGAGGTCGGCCAAGGAAACATAGTGCAAAAGATCAAAGACACATAATGCTTACCTCTTTTCAAAATCAGAAGATGTACAGCAGTGCCATCAGCTCATAACTGGCAGAAACTAGTGGGACCCAGCTACACCCATCTACTGTTCGGAGAAGTCTGGCCAGAAGTGGTCTGCATGGAAGAATTGTGGCCAAAAAGCCACACCTTTGATGTAGATACAAGGCCAAGTGCAGAATAATGCCACCAGGTGCACTGGACTGATGAGTCAAAATTTGAAATAATTGGCTATAACAATTTGTTTGCCGTAGGCCTGGAGAGCGGTACAATAATGAGTGTCTGGAGGCAACAGTGAAGCATGGTGGAGGTTCATTGCAAGTTTGGTACTGCATTTCAGCAAATAGAGTTGGGGATTTGGTCAAAATTAATGGGTTCCTCAATGATGAGAAATACAGGCAGATACTTATCCATCTTGCAATACCATCAGGTGGGCGTCTGATTGGCTCCAAATTTATTCTGCAGCAGGACAACGACCCCACACATACAGCCAATGTCATTAAGAACTATCTTCAGCGTAAAGAAGAACATGGTGCCCTGGAAGTGATGATATGGCCCCCATAGATTTCTGATCTCAACATCATCGAGTCCGTCTGGGTTTACATGAAGAGACAGAAGGATTTGAGGTAGCCTACATCCACAGAAGATCTGTGGTTATTTCTCCATGATGTTTGGAACAATCTCCCTGCCGAGTTCCTTCAAAAACTGTGTGCAAGTGTACCTAGAACTGAAGCTGTTTTGAAAGCAAAGGGTGGTCACTCCAAATATTGATTTGATTTAGATTTCTCTTCTGTTCATTCAATTTGTATTTTGTTAATTGATGAAAACAAAACTATTGACACTTCTATTTTTTAAAGCATTCTTAGGCTGGGTTCACACAGAGTTTTTTGCAGGCAGAAAATCTGCCTCAAAATTCCATTTGGAAATTTGAGGCAGATTGTTCTCTGCCTGCATGCCGATTTACGCAGCGTTTTTCGCCCGTGGCCATTGAGCACCGCGGGCAAAAAACGCTGCAAAATTCGCTTTCTCTGCCTCCCATTGATGCCAATTGGAGGTCAGAGACGTAAACGCCCAAAGATAGGGCATGTCGCTTCTTTTTCCTGCGAGACATTTTTTCGGAGGCATTTTTGGCTATTTTTGGTGCGTTTTCTGACGCGGTTTCCACGTCAAAAAACTTGTAAAAAAACTCTGTGTGAACTGACCCTTACTTTGCAGCATTTTTCCACAACTGCCTAAAACTTTTGCATAGTACTCCACAACATTGTAGCTTGCGTCGCAAAGATCTGCAAATATTCAAATTTTCAAGCACCTAGCTCCAATCTGTGGGATGTGAGAGAGGTATAAAAGCCAGGTTGTAAGCAAAGCTTTTTTTAGCCACACAAAATCTCAAAAATTGGACTAAGTGGTGTGTGATGATTGTGCGATGACTCCTGTTCGTCAACGTGCCAGTTTTCACTACTTGTCGCAAACTGAGAGGGACAGAATCCTTGAACTTAGGGACCTTGGTTTATCACTCCGGCAGATCGCTACACACCTATGCCAAGATGTCAGCACTGTTCAACGTTGCATGTCCGGAAAGGTTGGGAGAACAACAACGAATGGGATTTACAGCTAGAGTGGCGCGGATGCCAACCTCTGCAAAGACGGATCCTCTAATTGGAAGAATGGCGCGTAGTAATCCTACTGTACTGCAAGTGAAATTGGACGTCACATCCCAAGCCTAGGGCGGCAACCAGTGCTGGGCTACAACATTGGGCTATGAGCCAGACGTCCAGATACAGGTGTTCCTTTGACCACAAGTCACCACTCTCAAAGGCTATCATGGTGCACAGCAACACCGCAATGGAGGCTGGAATGGAGATTTATCCTTTTGAGCGATGAATCCCGCTTTTGTCTCGGATGCAATGATAGCCGGAAATTGGTCTGGAGACAACGTGGGCAATACCATGAAGAGGCCTTCACAAGAAAAGGTCACATCAGTCCTACTCCCGGGATTATGGTGTGGGGTGGCATAATGTATGGTAGCCAGACCCCCTAGTCTTTATTTCAGGTACACTAACTGCTCAGCATTACATCGATTTGGTCGTGGAACCAGTGGTACAGCTATTTCTTCAAAGTGTCCCAAAGGCCGTTTTTCACCAGGACAACACCAGGCAGCATATTGCTCATACTACTGTGAGCAGCCTGCATGGCCTAAACGTGGCCTGAAGCGTCTCCTGACTAGTCGCCCATCGAGCACATCTGGGACGTCATTGGTCAGCAATTGCAAAAGGAGCTGCCAGCAGCCAATCTTGATGATTTGCATGCCCAAGTGCATTCAGCGTGGCATAACTTTCCTCAAACAACCATTAATAGCCTCATTGATAGCATGCCAAGATGTGTAAGTGCGTGTATTTCTGAGTGTGGCACTCATACTCGATACTGAATAAATCAAGATGTTTGGAATATAATGTTTGCATTTTTTTTTATCATTTGCATATCATTAACATGTCTATCGATCCTGTGATTTTCACAATTCCAAAACTCTTTCTTCTTGGTGCTGCAATTTCAATGTTGAGGAGTGTGTGTGTGTGTGTGTGTGTGTGTGTGTGTGTGTGTGTGTGTGTGTGTGTATATATATAATTAGGTCTACTAGCTTTTGACAAAATTCCAACTCAACTCAGATTTTACTTGAGAAAACACTTTTTAAAACATCAGTGGACATAAGGTAGGTTCTTCTATTTTTGTGATGGAATGTTTCTTAGCCTTCAGAACAGCCTAAAGAGATCCTAGAGATTATTCTCCAGGGGGACAGGATGGCATCACACAGTTGCTTCGGATTCATCAGATGAACATTTTTGCTGCAAACCTCCTATTCCACTGAAAGGTTCTCTATTGGACTGCAATCTAGTACAGGCCATTGGAGTACACTGAACTCATTGTTATGTTCAGTGAAGAGAGGGCTTAGAGTATTTTTCTGCTGGAAATAGCCATTAGAATATGGGTAGACTATGGCCCTTGAAATAGCACTCCAGTATGAAATGTTAGCTGCTCCGTTCTGGGCCCGATCTCATTCTGGTTGAGCATCTGTAGGATGTGTTGGAAAAACAAGTCCGATCCATGCAGGTCCCACCTCACAACTTACAGGACTTAAAGAATCATCTGCAAATGTCTTGGTGCCAGATACCACAGGACATCTTCAGAGGTTTTGTGGAGCCCATGCCTTGACGGGGCAGAGCTGTTTTTGGCAGGACGAGGGGGACCTACACATATGTAGGCAGGTGATTTTAATGTTATGGCGGAACAGTGTATACTGTATAAATAATGTGAAAGATGTGGCCAGCTAACTGATTTTTCATAGCCAGAATAGTGGCTAGCTGCCATTCTAGCAGGGTTGCCAAGTGTTCGTAAACTTACAGACAACCTGTAAAATTTTTGTAGTGTCAAAAATGGAGAAAATGTTATCTTTTCCTAGCCCCATCCCTTGTTATACTGTCGACACCTTCCAGTCCAGCAAAAGATATGACCTCAAGACATCCTTGTATTGCTCTATTGTTTTAGCAAAAATTTGCATTAAAGCAGCCAATAAACAGCTACTTGAATGTAACCCTTCCTGTGCCAATCTCAGCAGTCAGAGATCAGCACTGTAGGACACAAATCAGGCAGAAAGGATCACAACGATGTGTCGCATTCCGGGACAGTCTCTGAAAACAAAAACGGTCTCATTCAATTTCTGTACAGTTTTTGGCAATAATTTTGGATAGTTACTAGTACAAGAGAAGCCTGTGAGCTACATTATGGCTTATTAGTGTGCATTATAAGGTTTATTTCCCAGAAAAGTTTGTTTATACATGTCCTGTCATTCCATTGACTTTAAGCTCACACCTGCATGGTCATGATAGGAAGCCAAGTTTTTAAAACCTCCAATCTCCACCATTTAACCTTAAAGGGGTTGTGCAGGATCTTAAAAACAAATGTTTCCCAGAAATAGTGCCATTCTTGTCCATAAGGTCTGAGCTGCAATACCAGACAAAGCCCATGGTCAAGAGTGGTGATGTTTCTAAAAAAGATTGGACCCTTTTTCTCATCCTGGACAAACCCTTTTACACATAACAATAAATAATATAAACATGTATGTATTATTGATGTCATTCTTCAAATCCTGATTTTTACATGTCGCTGTTCATATTTTGCTGTCAGGTGATAATTTAGTGATCATTTTAAAGGACCCTAATTATATGCTTGCCTTCTAAAGCTATCCATTATCCTGCATACTAATAGGTTGGGCTTTAAACATAAAGAGAGTCTTTCTAGACAAACATACTTTATTTAGATAAATATGAAACAAACAGCTGGCAGGAACAGCTCTCCCTCTTGCCAAACTGTGTTCTCCAGGACAGAACATAGCCGCTCACTGCAGTACTGCCATAAAATGGCAAGTGTTTAAAACCAGCAGATGGTACTCTGTGCAGTGCATGGAATAAAAGAGAGAATTAAGGTGCCCTAAGGTGTGCATAGGAAAGGCAATTACATGAAACAAATGGGCCCGAGGCCTAGCTGACGTTCTAGTATGCTACACAGGAGACAGATACTACATCTGGTGAACAGATTTTATCACACACTAGAAAGCCATAAAGCGCCCCGTCCAAGTTCAGACCTTGGTCTCACAATGACATTTTACCTAGGTTGGCATTCACTCTGCGTTAGTTTAAAAGGTGTCGTAACAGCAAATTGTGATTTAAAACACTTCTTAACAAAGTGCCGTAATGACTCCCACTTTTTAGACAGGATGATAAAATGCTAAGGTTTCCCAGGAGAAAATATGAAAGAGTCCAATGCAGACTGTGTTTTTTGGGGTTAATATATCACATTAGATGTGTCTTGTCAATGCAACAGTTGTAATGGTAAATATTACAGTGAATAAAAGAAACAGTTAATTGACTGTAGAGAGGGACGCCTTTATATTCAGCTAGTACACACTTTCCCTATGTACTGACCAATGCACCTGCGTCGATCCACCAGATTTACACCCTTAGTTTCCTTGCTCAACCTATTGACCTCGATTCGTCTCCGGGTGTTGCTTTGGATCCTCCCAGGCACCATTCAGCTTTTTCTGTTTGTGGGAAGGAATACTTTGCGCTACCCTTTATGGAACCTTGTGGTGTTGTTAACTGTTGGAAGCCTAATAGTTCCTCAGTAAGTGGCGGCTATTGTCAAAACCACATGCTTCCATCTGAGAAGCATAGAACCAAGCATCTTATTCCCCTTGAAGATTTAAGATGTATTCTTTCACTTGTTACCTCCTGACTGGACTATGATGATGACAATTTGCCAAAAAGTTTAACCAACATGTTGGCAGCCATAACTTTACCCACAAAAGACAGATTTTCCAAGGCACCAGAAGTCATCAAAACGTAACTTTTATTTCTTTGCATAAAAGCAAATGAAATGTTGACTTTTTTAAGCCTTCCGATGGTTCTAAATGTCTGTAGTAGTATAAACCTAAAGTACAGTCAAATAACCGAATAGTCGTTTATCTGTTGGCCACTTAAAAATTCAAGTCTGTAGCCAACAAGTCCCTCATATTTTAAAGGCGTTCTCCACTTCGGGAAATCCCCTTTTGTTAGAAGAGCCCCCGGATGATAATTTGAACACTGGGCATCCCGCTGCATGGTGCATTGTACTGCTGAAAGAGATTGACGTGAGTTTTCTATATTAAAGTGAAATTAAATCCTGATGCCAAACTAGATGTATAACATCTAGATTGACCTCAGGATTTTTGATCTGGGAACTCTGTTTTCTGCTACGAAAACTCCTGAGGCTTACAAGATTTTAGGAAAACTACAACTTCCAGCATGCCCTGAAGGTTTGCAGCTGTCAGAGCATGCTAGAAGTTATAGTTTCCAAACAGATGGAAGCACGGGTGAACCACAGATGGCAGAGGGTCCCTGTGCAGGAACTGTGTGTAGGCCTTCTTCCTTCAGTGCCATCAAAACCACAGAAATAACACAAGCACCATCCACACATTGGACACATGCTGCACACACCCCACTCACACAGTCGACACACGCCCAGTCACACATACGACACATGAATCACTGGACACAAGCCTCACACATACCACTCACACACTGGACACATATTGCATAGGCGACTTTAGTGCATAGGACACATGCAACGCCATTCACATGCTGTCAAATTACACACCTATCACTCACATTTAGCAAACGTTTTTCTAGTGCTGACTTGTAGTAGAATCCTTGTAGACAGGAAAGAAACATCTCTTGCTGACAGAAAGATATCGCTTAAAAACCATACCCATGGCATACACACCACTCACACACAGTACACATGCGACAAACACTTTTCTCTCACATGGTAGATATATGCCACTAACACACCACTCACACATAGGTAACATGCCATACAGGGACAATTCACGCATCAGACACATACCACACATAGGACACATGCCACACACAGACCCCTAACTCGTCTAACACATACTCAATGCAATACCATACAAGCTCCACACATAACACACATCCTGTACATACGCAACTGATATATAGAATGCATGCCGCACACACTACTCATACACTGGACACAAGTTTCACACACACCACTCATATATTAGACACATATAGGACATACCACTCACACACAGGACATACCACTCACACACAGGACGCAAACCGCACACACGGAATTCATACATTGGACCCATGCCACACATGCACCATTCAAACGCTGTCACATTGCACACCAGTCACTCACCTGACTTTTGCCAAGTGCTCTGAGACAACCATCACTCGCTGACATCAAGCTACGCCCACCGATATAAATAGGACACACCCCGACATACTGAGACCGTGCCCATATACTGTTGACAAGCCATGCTCCCTTCCGACACCGCGGTATAATCTATAACAACCCTTACAAACTCCATTGTCGCAGAGAGAGGTCCTCCTTCCCCTCTGAGCCCTTGGATGGAGAGCCACAGGTAGACCTTACATTTGAATCATGGGCTGGGCAAGATATAGGATATTAAAGCCATTCTTAACTAGTCCTAAATGCTGTAAAAGTGGGGACGCTTCGCTGCTTGGCCTCTTCTCAAAGTCAATTAGACTCTCCAGGTTTCTGCTGCTGCCCTGCCTCAACTGCAGGATGTGAGCAGACACAGGGGAATTGACATGCCGCACATAGGTGAGGAAGGGGCACGGCTAAAGAGGGGAGACATTTGGCCACCCAGCACCTACAACACTGCACTGTCATCTCAGACAGCTATGCGGCCATATAATAAACTACCAAGTTTATTATTTGGCCACATAAACTATGAAGATGGCAGTGCAATTTATAGATTATTCTGCACACTGTTGAGGAACTGGGTCAGGGGGACTGATTAAGGCCCACCATTGGTTCAGTGACCCACAGGGGGACTCATCGGCTACCCGGTGGGTTAGTCCGAGCCTGGTTCTACCTGTACTATATATACCAACTCTACCTTTCTGTATGTCAGACTGAATTTGATATCTCCGCAGTTCACTAAAATGCATATGGTTCTTGAACCTTCTGATATTCAGCACCAGAATTGTGGAATTCAATCTTCTTCTCCGAGAGGCTCCATCCCCTGACATACTTAAAACCTGTTTAAAAACTACAATTACATTTGTTTATTCAAGCCTATGGGAACAATTAACAATTAGAAGAAAGGAGAAAAAAATAATAATTATACAACTGTAAAATTCCTTTAATCCAACATCTGATAATTCCAAAATGCTGATAGTATGGCACTTGTTTCCGACACTTGCTCTGAATCTAGCATATTTTGTTACCATTTTATCTTGGTCTGAGCTTCTCTAATCTCTCTTTGGCACAGCCTTTTTATCAAAATATGGCCGATATGTTGCCAGCTTTTTTATTTTTTTCTGAAAGGTAAACCATTTAGGTAACATTACAATTATTTTTATATAATAAAACAATAGAAAGAAAAGACTTATTGTTAGGCCTGGTTCACACGGCGCTAAAAAAAAAACGACGTATAAATGTGTCAAAAACGCTAGCATTTTTTAAAGCGCTTTTTAAAATACAGGCGTTTTTCACGTGTTTTCATTCCGTTTTTTTTAAGCGTTTTGTGCGCGCTTTCTGTGCATTTCTTTGTCGCGTAATTAGGACTCCCATTGACTATGGGAATTAGGCGTACTTTAGGCATGTTTTATGCGCCAAAAAATTGCCCTGACACTTTTTTTTTTACGCAATGCGTTTTTTAAATACGCTTGTGTAAAAAAAAGCCTTGTTTGCACTAACAATGCCAATGGGAAGCTCAAATCGCGCATTTTTCGGCAAGTAAAAAGTGTTTAAAAAATGCGTCAAATACAGGACGTGTGAACAGTGTCTTACATTGTGAATATGTGGGTTATTACTCATCATTTACCTATTGCAAAACCTTATTTAACTCCTTTGATGACTTCTGACCATTATTCATGTGTTGCAAAATCAAATTGCTAATACAGTATGTTCAGAGTTGAGGTTTCTGGAATGAAGTGACAGCCCGATTGAGTTAAAATCCATCATAAAACGTCTCATTCACTAAACTGTCTCTTGCCATATGGCCTTTCCAGCGCTGCCATATATCTGTCACAGTCCTTTCAAGTTTATAGGCAGTAACGTGTCTTTCTACCTCTTTTAAGACAGAAGACACCTGATTATTATGTCTCCTAACCTAATAACACAGTCGTGCAGTGGTTCATTCAATTAAAATTCATTATTCACTATGTTGAACATTTGTTGATTCCAGTAAATTGGATATCAAACTTGTATATTTTTACGATCAAATATATATGTGTATATATATATATATACAGTGAAGGAAATAAGTATTTGATCCCTTGCAGATTTTGTAAGTTTGCCCACTGTCAAAGACATGAACAGTCTAGAATTTTTAGGCTAGGTTAATTTTACCAGTGAGAGATAGATTATATAAAAAAACAAAAACAGAAAATCACATTGTCAAAATTATATATATTTATTTGCATTGTGCACAGAGAAATAAGTATTTGATCCCCTACCAACCATTAAGAGTTCAGCCTCCTCCAGACCAGTTACACGCTCCAAATCAACTTGGTGCCTGCATTAAAGACAGCTCTTACATGGTCACCTGTATACAAGACTCCTGTCCACAGACTCAATTAATCAGTCTGACTCTAACCTCTACAACATGGGCAAGACCAAAGAGCTTTCTAAGGATGTCAGGGACAAGATCATAGACCTGCACAAGGCTGGAATGGGCTACAAAACCATAAGTAAGACGCTGGGTGAGAAGGAGACAACTGTTGGTGCAATAGTAAGAAAATGGAAGACATACAAAATGATTGTCAATCGACATCGATCTGGGGCTCCATGCAAAATCTCACCTCGTGGGGTATCCTTGATCCTGAGGAAGGTGAGAGCTCAGCCGAAAACTACACGGGGGGAACTTGTTAATGATCTCAAGGCAGCTGGGACCACAGTCACCAAGAAAACCATTGGTAACACATTACGCCGTAATGGATTAAAATCCTGCAGTGCCCGCAAGGTCCCCCTGCTCAAGAAGGCACATGTACAGGCGCGTCTGAAGTTTGCAAATGAACATCTGGATGATTCTGAGAGTGATTGGGAGAAGGTGCTGTTGTCAGATGAGACTAAAATTGAGCTCTTTGGCATTAACTCAACTCGCCGTGTTTGGAGGAAGAGAAATGCTGCCTATGACCCAAAGAACACCATACCCACTGTCAAGCATGGAGGTGGAAACATTATGTTTTGGGGGTGTTTCTCTGCTATGGGCACAGGACTACTTCACAGCATCAATGGGAGAATGGATGGAGCCATGTACCGTCAAATCCTGAGTGACAACCTCCTTCCCTCCACCAGGACATTAAAAATGGCTCGTGGCTGGGTCTTCCAGCACGACAATGACCCGAAACATACAGCCAAGGCAACAAAGAAGTGGCTCAAAAAGAAGCACATTAAGGTCATGGAGTGGCCTAGCCAGTCTCCAGACCTTAATTCCATCGAAAAATTATGGAGGGAGCTGAAGATCCGAGTTGCCAAGCGACAGCCTCGAAATCTTAATGATTTACAGATGATCTGCAAAGAGGAGTGGGCCAAAATTCCATCTAACATGTGTGCAAACCTCATCATCAACTACAAAAAACGACTGACTGCTATGCTTGCCAACAAGGGTTTTGCCACCAAGTATTAAGTCTTGTTTGCCAAAGGGATCGAATACTTATTTCTCTGTGCACAATGCAAATAAATATATATAATTTTGACTATGTGATTTTCTGTTTTTTTAAAAAATATAATCTATCTCTCACTGGTAAAATTAACCTAGCCTAAAAATTCTTGACTGTTCATGTCTTTGACGGTGGGCAAACTTACAAAATCAGCAAGGGATCAAATACTTATTTCCTTCACTGTATATGTATATATATATATATATATATATATATATATATATATATATATATATATAAATTATTTATACAGCAACAATAACTTTCGTGGGGCTTTAAATAGCTAAATATTGGGGTAAGACTTGTAACAACTGCAAATGAGAGTGCAGCACAAAGGAAACAGTGTTTACAATTTACACTATGTAGACAAAAATATTATAACACACCTCTTAGGCTTCGTTCACATCTGTGTCAGGGTTCCGTTTATGGGTTCCGTCAGACCTTTCCGTCAGGGGAACCCATGAATGGAAACCATAGCTTTCCATTTGCATTACCATTGATTTCAATGGTAATTCTTCCGTTGCGAATGGTTTCCGTTTGTCTCTGTTCCGTAAGGTTTCCGTAGTTTTGGTGGACTGAATAGTGCAGTTGACTATGCTATTGATTCCACCAATAAAACGGAAACCTTACGTAACGGAAACAAACGGAAACCATTAGCAACAGAAGCATTACCATTGAAATCAATGATAATGCAAATGGAAAGCTATGGTTTCCGTTTGGTTTCAGTTCATGGGTTCCTCTGATGGAAAGGTCTGACGGAACCAATGAACGGAACCCGACACAGATGTGAACGAAGCCTTAATCATTGAATTTAGGTGTTTCCTTCAGTCCCATTGTCGCAGGTGTATAAATTCCAGCACTTAGCCACGCAGTCTGTCTATACAAACATTTGTGAAATAATGGGTCGTTCTATAGAGGTCACTGAATTCCAGCGTGGTCCTGTAATACGATGCCAGCGTTTCAACAAGTCAGTTTGTAAAATTTCTTACCTACTAGATATTCCGCAATTAACTCTGAGTGGTATTATTGCAAAGTGAAAGTGTTCAGGAACAACAGTAAGGGCATGTTCAGACGTTGCGGAATTCTGCAGAAAATGTCCGCATCAATGCTGCACATAATCTGTGTTGCAGATTCCGTTGCGCCTTTGCCTAAAATATGAAGTAAATTGCTGCGGATTAGTCATTGCGGATTCAGGTGAAGAGTACATCCTGCTCTCTTTTAAAACATTCCAACTCAGTCTGGCTATAGACCTCGAAACACATAGGTCCAGCCAGAATGATGAAATATCCTGTTCGTGACAGCAATCTGCAACGCATCACACATAAAATCTGCGGATTTCATTGCGTAATTTTGCAAATCCATTGAAGTCAATTAAGAAATTACGCCACAGGTACGCATCAAGTCCGCAACAGCCAGTGTATGCTGCGGACACCAAATTCCGCACCGCAGCCTATGGTCCACAGCGGAGTTGTCCGCAATGTCTGCAAAAAGATAACTAAAAAGGTCTGGAAACCAATGGACAGACTGTCTGCTGCGGATTTCCACTGCGGACTGTCCGCAGCGGAATTCCACAGCTATTCCGCCATGTGTGAACTCAGCCGCGAAGTGCAGACCATGTAAAGATACAGAGCAGGGTCGCCGAGTGCTGAGGCGCATAGTGCATAAATGTCGCCAATGCACTGCTGACTCAATAACTGCAGAGTTTAAAACCTCCTCTGACATTAACATCAGCACGCAAACTGCACCTGGAGCGTCATGGCATGCGTTTACATGGCCGAGCCTTACATCACCAAGGAGATAATAGTTTGAGTAGTCCAGTAACAGTCCAGGTTCAGTACATAGATAAGCGGCAACAGGTTGCAGCATAAGGCGTAGAAGTGATCAGGAAACAATTCAAGTTCTGTACACAGATAAGTGTAAACAGGTTGTAGTGTGATGCAGAGACATGGTCAGAAAACAATCCAAGTTCAGTATACAGATGAGCAGCAACAGTTTGTAGATCTATATGTCTTCATAGTAACAGAGTACAATCAAACTATCTGCAGTCTGATCCTACAGTCATACACCCTCTCATCTGTCCCCTTTTTCTTGCTAACAGACATTATGTAGGGGGCAGAAGGAACTTGTACCAAAAGAAACCCTTCTCTCTTTTCTGCAGTTACTGGTCCAGCGACTAAGCCTACGGACCTAAAATTTTAGGCACTTGAAATCCACATTATTGATGCTATGCAGTATAAACCATTAGACAAACATTAGTGACAAGTGTAATAAACCCAATCACAGTCTCCTCTAAATATTATTATAGGTTAGTACTTGGATTTTCAGCAGTAACACCAGATATAACTAGAGATAAGAGAGGCAGTCTGTTTAAAGGCTTTATACACCTTTGAAATAGTTTTTTTGTTAGTTTTTTTCAAAATAAAAATGTCTGTCGGTGTGTTTCGTGCAACTTTGGAAATACTTTTTATTAAAAAATAATTTTTAGTATTTGCGATACAGCTGCTTTGTATTCTGTGTCTTGCGCTGAGACCTGAATCTGTCAGGTCAGCGGCACTGACAGGTTCAGTGACAGCGGGTCTTGTCTCTGACAAAGTTTTAGCGCTAGATACAGCTCCTCTGTTTAAAGGATACAAAGCAGCTGTATCTCAAAGAGTAAAAATAATTTCTAATAAAAAGTGTTTAGAAAGTTGCACCAAATACACTGATAGACTTCATATATATATATATATATATATATATATATATATATATATACTACCGTTCAAAAGTTTAGGGTCACTTAGAAATGTCCTTATTTTTGAAAGGAAAGAACAGTTTTTTTCAATGAAGATAACATTAAATTAATCGGAAATACACTATATACATTGTTAATGTGCTAAATGACTATTCTAGCTGCAAACGTCTGGTTTTTAATGCAATATCTACATAGGTGTATAGTGGCCCATTTCCAGCAACCATCACTCCAGTGTTGTAATGGTACATTGTGTTTGCTAACTGTGTTAGAAGGCTAATGGATGATTAGAAAACACTTGAAAACCCTTGTGCAATTATGTTAGCACCGCTGTAAACAGTTTTGCTAAGAGGAGCTATAAAACTGACCTTCCTTTGAGCTAGTTGAGAATCTGGAGCATTATATTTGTGGGTTCGATTAAACTCTCAAAGTGGCTAGAAAAAGAGAGCTTTCATGTGAGACGTGACAGTCTATTCTTGTTCTTAGAAATTAAGGCTATTCCATGCGAGAAATTGCCAAGAAACTGAAGATTTCCTACAACGGTGTGTACTACTCCCTTCAGAGGACAGCACACACAGGCTCTAACCAGAGTAGAAAGAGAAGTGGGAGGCCCCGCTGCACAACTGAGCAACAAGACAAGTATATTAGAGTCACAGGTCCTCAACTGGCAGCTTCATTAAATAGTACCCGCAAAAGCCAGTGTCAACGTCTACAGTGAAGAGGCGACTCCGAGATGCTGGCCTTCAGGGCAGAGTGGCAAAGAAAAAGCCATGTCTGAGACTGGCTAATAAAAGGAAAAGATTAATATGGGCAAAAGCACACAGACATTGGACAGAGGAAGATTGGAAAAAAGTGTTATGGACAGACGAATCACAGTTTGAGGTGTTTGGATCACACAGAAGAACATTTGTGAGACGCAGAACAACTGAAAAGATGCTGGAAGAGTGCCTGACGCCATCTGTCAAGCATGGTGGAGGTAATGTGATGGTCTGGGGTTGCTTTGGTGCTGGTAAAGTGGGAGATTTGTACAAGGTAAAAGGGATTTTGAATAAGGAAAGCTATCACTCCATTTTGCAACGCCATGCCATACCCTGTGGACAGCACTTGATTGGAGCCAATTTCATCCTACAACAGGACAATGACCCAAAGCACACCTCCAAATTATGCAAGAACTATTTAGGGAAGAAGCAGGCCGCTGGTATTCTATCTGTAATGGAGTGGCCAGCGCATTCACCAGATCTCAACCCCATAGAGCTGTTGTGGGAGCAGCTTGACCGTATGGTACGCAAGAAGTGCCCATCAAGCCAATCCAACTTGTGGGAGGGGCTTCTGGAAGCATGGGGTGAAATTTCTCCCGATTACCTCAGCAAATTAACAGCTAGAATGCCAAAGGTCTGCAATGCTGTAATTGCTGCAAATGGAGCATTCTTTGACGAAAGCAAAGTTTGAAGGAGAAAATTATTATTTGAAATAAAAATCATTATTTCTAACCTTGTCAATGTCTTGACTATATTTTCTAGTCATTTTGCAACTCATTTGATAAATATAAGTGTGAGTTTTCATGGAAAACACAAAATTGTCTGGGTGACCCCAAACTTTTGAACGGTAGTGTATATATAATAACAGTTTCAAAGGTGTACATAGCCTTTAAATCTTGTTTCATCTGATTCATACACTTATCGATAACTGGAAGATATGGGGTTAAGAAAGCTCAGCATAATCTACATATGATTCCATTTATTAATTTAGCATTAAATTATTAAGCAAAATATGAATGTTCAATGCAGGCCAATCTATAATTTGAGCATATGAATACAGTTATCTTAAGTTCTAAATATTTGCATCTTCCATCCAACATTATATAACGGTATATATCCGCTTTGCTTTGCAAATTCAAAGTATGTATGCGACTGATTGTATTGTATTCTATACTATTAGATACAAACACACAGCATGTGTTTTCCACAAATGCCACACTTTACCCGGGGACACTTTAAAATGTAACCTTGGGACAATGGTCTTCCTACTGTACCTCCTATCAAAACTATAGTTTTTATTCAAACCAACATATGTGATTGGGCATCTTTTTCCAACCATGATATTATTCTGCATCAACTTTACCAAAAAGCTAAAGTGCCGTTTTATAGGGGGTCCCGCCTCCACCTAATGGTCTTTATATATCTAGAGGAGTTAATAAGGTTTCAATGTTATTATCCTTTTTTTTTTTTTCTTTGTTGTAAGACCAGTGATAAACTGTTAAACTAAATGAAAAGGAGTTTGATGTCTTTCCTGGCAAAGATAATATTAAGTTGTATGTACTAGATTGCTGGGGATGTATTCCGATTGACAATTTGATTCATGGAGACATTTGACATTTCTTACATGAGGACAGTTGGCAACAACCTCACAGATTTTGGTTTTGCCTCATACATGTTAAAATTATGGTAATTATGATACAATTATGATAATGATAAAATTATGGCTACCTGCAACTACCACTAGGGGGAGTATAGGAGCTTAGTGCAGACTATTTATACATTGAACTTAATAATAAAACAGTATGGAGTAAGCTCCCCCTTGTGGTGGCTACAGGCATTCAGAATTTCATTATTTCATGCCTATGCAAGGGATTTGCAGGCTCTGTATCAAAGAGACAAAGCTGAAAACACTTTAAAGATATATCATGAAATGAATCAGTAATTTTGGACTTCTTTAATGCTTAAGGTGGACTTTCACTTTAAGTAATGTCACTGGGTATAATTACATCACTATAATGACATTACTATATTTAGACAATCTGCCCCAGAACTGAACTGTGCTCAGCATCATTAATTAATCAATCCCAATTTAAATACGAGATACAGATATTTTTTCCATTTCATACTTTCTGCACTAAGGAATACAATTTTACGTTCTCAATATTTTCTTTTCTCTTTTACAAATAAGGCTGTCTTCATTTTTTATTTCTCAGCAAATTCATATCAAAAGATTTTATATCTTTAATCCCAAGTATGACCCTGCAAAAAAAAAAATCTTCCAAATACTGCTAAAAAATGTCATTAATTTATACTGTTATACGAATTACAGTATGAAGACAAAGAAAGCCTATAATCTGAATTTCTCTTTAGATATCTCAGTATCATAAAACTGAATGAGAGGTGAAATTGAGAACTTCATTTCTGCAGAATGTTATTAGCGATACTTGTATTGGGGGATGGGGACTAGAAAATGGATCTCATGTCTCTGAAAATTTACCTTAAAAATAGATTTATAGCAAGTCAAATGCACACGTACATTACTTGCAATTCTGATAAGAAATAAAAGACTTGATATATTGAGCTTTCTAATTTGTCGTTTTTGATGAGGCAAGAAATCTGCATTTTGAGTTTAATTGACCAAGATATTATTTCTCATTTCTCTCTCATATAAAGTCTCTATTAGAAGAGTTGTAGAACAGCCAAATAAGCATATAACACTTTCACAGTATAAAATTAAGTTCACTGTAAAATCTGCCTGCTCTAAGGACAACCACACATTATGCTCTTATACATTATGTATATAGTGTCAAGGCCAGAGAGAGATTGGCGCTTGATTTGTCCCCCGCTCATAGACGTAGCGAGCTGAGTATCCAAGGACAATATTTAACATATTATACAAAAGTCCTGTACATTATTACGCATTATTGTTACTGCATTAATATGATACATCTCAACTTAATTTGAATGTTTATAAATATGTTGGACAAGTCCTGGAAACTTGCTACCATAAAATATTTTTAAAGTGTATCAAACTTTCGCCTAACTTGACAAACTTAAAGACGTTCCTGCACGTTGTGCAAAACAGTTGCTGTTCGGAGAGTTTCGTGCATAGGTCCTATTAACTAGAATTGGACCCATGCATGATACTTTCTGCACCTGGTATGATTTTCACAGCAACTGTACCACCCAGCATGCAGTAACCTCTCTCCACGCCCAATGTCAAGTCAGGCTGGAGATCACAAGTGGAGGTACAATTTAAGTACTTCAGCTAGCCATACATAGCTGTTGGCCACACGATCATTCAGCTGACTTCCCTCGCTGCGGGACAACTGTCCCGAATTGTAATCATGTTTTCAGTACGGGACAGTAGTTCCACGGAGAGGCAGGGACTCCTAGCGTCGTACGTAACTATGATGCTAGGAGCCCGGCTCCCTGCAGTGTGTTCGGTCCGGGACTTGCGGCCGAAATACGTTGTGTCCTTTACAGACCGAACATGCTCGTGTGAATCCAGCCTTAGAGGATTTTAGGGAAAATTATAATTTTTATTAAATGACAACGCCCAGAGTATAATAGGTATAAATGTGTCCATTGGGAAAGTAGAGATATTGCATTGGTAAGGACTGGGTTTATATTTAAGTTATACAAATGCGATTGATTAGAGGGTAGTTTAATACCCAGGTAAGTAATGGAGGTCATTTTCCATTCGAATGGGAATGAGTCTCCCCAACCACTTGTGGCAGCGTTAAATATCGTAAGTGCTTCTGATTTGTCTTGGTTTACCAAAAACACAGACTTCTCCGAAGTGTTTTAATATTTCATAATATCATGTAACACTGACTTTGGTCAGAGATACACAACAAGTGATCATTTGCATAGGCCAATGTCTTGGTTTCACATGAGCCCACTTTGATACCTGTAAAGGAGCGTAGTGATTCTAATATTCGGAAAGGAGGGTCTAAAGCCAAAAAGTAAAGGGGATGAGGGACAATTACCTCTCTGTATAGAAAAGGGAAGGGACATGCAGTTATTCAGCCAAATCGAGGAAGTTGGATCATCATATAAAAAATTAACAGTAGTTAGAAATTTATTTTTTTCTGAAATGGCGGAATTTTAATATTCTGATTAAATGCATCCAGGAAGCTGTCAAAAGCCTTGTCTAAGTCTAGACTCAAAAGTATAGCTTTGTGTAATTTAGCAGAGCGCATAGAGGCTCTTGCCCCAAGCACTGTTCAGATATTGTAAGTGATTGATTTTCCATGAAAAAATCCAATCTGGGAAGAAATAAGCAAAGCAGGGATGATCAGTAGCTAAGACTTTAGTGAACATTTTAAAGTCGGCATTGAGCAGGTAAATTGGTCTATAAGGCCGGGTTCACACGGGACGGATACGCTGTATAAAAGCACACTGCGTATCCATCCTGTGCCCCGCAGGAAATTCCGGCTGAAAAACCGCACCAAACTCTGGTGCAGTTTTTCGCCCGGAATGTCCGCTGCAGAAAACTGCAGCAGGTTTCATCCCAGGAGACTGCTGCATCCTGTGATTGGCTGCAGCGGTCACATGGGATGAAACGTCTAGAGGAAGGAACACAGACTTCTGGGTAAGTATAAGGTTGTTTTTTTTTCTGAATTGTGTTTTTTCGGCAGGATTGCTGTGAACTTGCTGCAAAAAATGCAACAACTGCTATTTGTTGTGGGATTTAGCTCCCCATTTAATTCAATGGGGAATTCCCGCAACGAATAAGCAGCGTTTATGCAAATACAATTGACATGCTGCGGATTAAATTTCTGCACCGCAGGTCAATTTCTGAGCGTTTTTTTCCGCTCCGTATTTATGCAGCGTGTGGATGAGATTTGTTCAATCTCATCCACTTTGATGCTATGGTATTCTGCTGCGTTTTTTACGTCCGCAATTCCGGATGGAAAAAATGCAGCAATTCCGCAACGTGTGAACAAGCCCTGAGAGGCAACAAAGTCCAGGTCTTTTCAAGGTTTTTGCAGTAATGTGATACAGGCATCATTAAATCTATCTGGGATATTTTTGTGAAGAAGAATGTCATTAAACAGAGTATGGAGGTGTGGTAAGAGTTGTGGAAAATCAGTCTGGGCCAGGAGATTTAGAGAGTTTAAGAGATTTAATGGCACGTACAATTTCCTCTATATTGATCGGGGAATCTAATGACGTTCTATGATCATTCTGTAATTTGGTGGATTTGAATTTCTTAGCAAAGAAATATTTTTGTTTAAATCAACTGGTGTGACTTTGTATAGATTTTCAAAGTATTCACAGAATTCTTCTATTATATGTTCAGAATTAATATGTAAGTCATCCTGTTTGGATCTAAATTTGTGTACCATTGTGGCTTTCCGAAAAGGTCTAGTTAGGGATGCCAGTAAACGGCCAGGTTTATTGCCCCAATGAAAGTATTTATTTCTCACATAATCTAATTGGAGAGACGCCTTTTCTTGTGAAAACATCTGTTAGTCATGATATAGTTACTATAAGTTTCAGTTAAATGTGAATTAGCTTTATTCCATGTTGACTGAAAGGCCTTGCGTTTTCTACGGACTTGAGCAATAAGATGTCCCTGAATTACCGCCTTAAGGCTGAGCTTACATGGGGCGCATACGCTGCATAAAAGCACGCAGCGTATCCGCCCTGTGCACCGCAGGAAATTCCGGGATGAAAAATCGCACCAAACTGCGGTGCAGTTTTTTTCCGCCCAGGATGTCCGCTGCGAAAAACTGCAGCACTTAGCAGGCTGGCCTTCTGGGATGACGTTTCACAGCATGGCCGATGCTCTGGCTGGGGATTCCGCTCCTAGGGGGAGTCCCAATGGCTACTGGGAGGGGGTAGCACTATCTACAGGGGGGGTGACACTATCTTTAAGAGGGTGTGGCACTAACTACATGGGCATTGGCACTTTATATGTGGGCACTGGCACTAGGGGCAGCTAGGAATTATAAACATTTTTGCCTCTGGGGATGAGGAGAGAGACAGTCGGTATGTACCCGACACTATCCTGCGCCGTTTGAATGTTTGTGAGCATCACTCACTGTGTTATTGGAGCCGCAGAGGTTCTTTAGCTTGACCGGGCGCAGGAGCTCAGTAAAATGCGGCCAGCCACTAGCGCCGCCTCCCGGAATTCTCTACTGGGAATAGTTGAATTATTTGACAAGAGGCTGATTGTAGTCTGAGTCTATTGTGCTCGGCAGAAAGTTTCTGAGAGATTAATTTCTGGTTCTGAACTTACCTGCAGCTGGAACCAAAAGAGGTGTAAGTATTTGGAGCAGAAGAATAGGCAATTAAAAAATTGTGGTAGAAATTCCACCAAAATTCAGAAAAATGTGCCTAAAAAAGGGTAATACATAGCATGTGCTAAATTTACTTTAGTTGTTTTTTAAACCAAACTCAACTCTGTATAGAAAAAAAGAGATGTGCCAAAAAGGGTAAAATGCAACTAATGTAATAAAGAACGTTTCTGCTGTATTGGTGAAAATATACGGCCGCCATGAGATGTCATAAGTAACAGAAAAGTATCCAACATGCTTAGCGACTTGCGCCAAATTTATTATGCCATGTGCACCATTTTGATAAATTTGTCAACTACTCAATTCATGTATCCTCCACCAATATTAATAAATCTCCTCCAGTATGGTATAAACTTATCAGTACAGTCTTATGGAAAAACTGGCATCGTTGCTCACTGCAACCAATCAGAGCTCAGCTAAATAGCTCTAGGAAAATAAAGCTACACTGTGATTGGTTGCTATTGGCAACAAGGCCCGTTTTTCTGGTTTGCTAAATGAGTCCCACCCATTTGTATCATGTATTTAATCTATGCCATTTTTAGCAGTCAGATACATAAGTCCCTAAGAGGGGACTATTATAGGATGTCCTTAAAGGGGTATTTCCGCCATAGCAAGTGACGACACAGCGGTAGGCTATGCTGTTACTTGCTGATCAGCGGATATCCGACTGCTGGGATCTTCGCCAATGGGAAGAATTTTTTAGGCCAGCTAGGCTTTTTGGCTGAAGTTATACTTACCCCACATTTTTACAGAGATTCCAAATTTCAGAAAAAATCAATAGTCTGAACAATAGTTCACATTCACTGTGTTTAACTATAAGTTCTGGAGAGACATAGTTTTAGGTTCCTGTGCAGACTAGAATATAAGAATCTGATTTATGGACTTTTTTATTATGGGAAAATCTCACTGCATTAGATTACTTAAATACCAGAGATAATAAATGTGTCTCCAGTTGGGAATCTGAGAAACAGTGAAGCACAGTCCTTTCTGTCTGTAAGTTTCTTCTGTATTGCTGACAGAGACATTCACAAACCATAAGAGGGTTGTAAACCTGAAGTTTCCTCATTGTCTAGGATATGCTGTACATGCCTCTCATGGCGTCTTTCTACATCAGAATTTGTCATCTGTAGAAAGTCACCAATATATGATCAAAATGACACATTAAAAATGTAAAATTACAATAAATAGCTGTACATTTAGATTATGATATCATCCGTTACTAATACATACAATAAACATTCTTAACCCTTTAGGACAAATTCACTTTACAATTGTGTCCGTATTTTGGTTCACTAAGACTCTCTTCACACTTCTGTTCTATTACAGTCTGAATCAATGTTGGTGGAGATCCCTGGGCAAAATATTTGGTTGAGGTCCCTCTCCTTTTTAAGATGTTGAACTTCCCCCATTTTTTGGAAAATATTTTACATTTTATTTCTCATGCGATAATGTAATGGCAGGAAGGAGGTGAAGGGAAAGTGAGCCCTAATCTACCCACCGCCCTGTCCCTGCCTACTTGCAACGACCCGCCCTAGGCGACGGGGTACAACTGGTCGGCGGTCCCTACGCTGTCTAAGTGCACGGGAGAACAAACAGGGAACACGCAAGGGAAGGGGCAGTAGCCACGGAACGCCGCGAGGAAACGGAGCGGTGAATGAGTAGTCAGGACCAGGATGAAGTGGAGTATACCAAAGTGAGCACGGAGAAGGAAGCAAGCCAGGGGCAAAGCAAAGCAGGTTAAGCGGAACTGCAGCAAGGCAGAAGCATGGCAGAAGCAGGCTGGAGCAAGCAGCAGTGAGGCCAGGAATCCAGAAGAATTACAAGCACTGAGGAAGAGAGCACGGCAGGTAATAAAGGACAGGGAGCGCAGCTAACTCCGACTGACCAGGCCGCGATAGGCTCTCCCACTCCTGAGCCTGCCACCCTGGTTGGTGGGAGATGGTGTCAGTCGAACAGGTCTGTCCTCAGGTGTGGATTGATTAATCCCAGGAGTATACCTAGACGTAGTACCTGGCAGATCCCTAACAGATAAACAGTGCTTTAGTATATGAGATACTCACTAACCTGCTAACTTATATTAACTAACCTGTTAACTAATGTTGGTCAAGGTGGCTGACCCAAGGATAAATTATTGGCGCTGTCTACAGGCCATGGCTAGTAATCTGAACAAAATAACTACATAATATTTTTACATTAAGATATAGTAAATTAGTAAAATGTTTTGATTGATAGCATTTAGTCATTTAAATTATTTTAAATGGGGGATGGGGAGGCCTTCGAGCAATTGCCACATTTGCCTGCTATATACTCCAGCCCTGGTTGTATTATGTCATATTTCTGTTGCTCTTTGTTGGCCAGAATATTGTAATATGCTAAGGGAATAAGGTCTGCTAGAATCCATTCCAAAATAGATTATAATGGATCTATCATATTCATCTTAACTCCTAGACGAATTGAAGCCATGACGCCACTGTGAGAAATACTCGACTCAGCCCCTGGACAAGGTTGGCGCTGTTTCTAGCGGCAGCAATGCTTTTTTTATAATTTCATACAACCCATTTAAGAAATTTGAGACCCCATTTTTTTGAAGATCTATTAAAAAATGAAAGAAGATGGAAAAACATTTTTATATCTTACTATTATGCTTCAATATGATAGCTTGAAGTTTCAGGTCTAGAACCTGAGGCTGCACTACTGAAAGACTATGATAACAAAAATTTCAAGTTTCTTCTGATTTCTGTCAGGTGCAGCCCATCTTATCATTGTAAGAATTAAAGTGACCAAACACAGTACATCGAAGTTCCCATACATTCACTATTTAAAGGGGTATTCCCAAAATCCCCCAGTGCGGTTGAGCAGTGAAGTTCAATGGGGGGGGTTCAGAACCCCTGTTCTCACGAGCTGTGGGGGTCCCAGTGGTTGGGCCTCCAGTGAACAGAAAATGATTACCAATCCTGTGGATAGTTGATAATTTATGGTTTTAGGAAAACCCCTTTAAGCTGCGTAGGATGTAGGTATTGTTGTATTTGGTGATCTTGACCAACACAAAGCCTGCAAGTGACATTTGTAATGTACACTATATGGTCTTTGTAATGTTCTTCTTCTAGGTATCCTTTAATATTTACCTAATACCTATTGGCTATCAAATAGATTTGTCAATATAATTGAGGAACTCTATATAGTGCTCCAGCACTATATTATATAATATTAACGTGTTCCAGAGCCACCACGGGGAAGGGAAAATATTGTACAGTGAATCATAACTGTAGGGAAAAGTTTTAATTTGTTCCAACGCCCCTCAAATTAATCTAATGCAAGAACAATTAAAAAAAAACAAAACAGAAATAGTAAAGAAATCAAACAAGTAGCAATAAAATACACTGCAATACATTATATGAGACACCAAGCACAGGAAAATGATGCCCATGTATTACAGAGTTACTATAAAAAGTCTCTAGCTTTCCTATACAATAATTCTAGTCTCTGCTGTATACTGCACTACAAGTGACAGCTCATTGAATATGCTGTATGATACAAGTGATCCATGTTACTCAATGTGGAAAATGTTACTGGCTGTTCCCTTTATTCACCTCAAGTAAAGAGGTTAGTGAATGTCTACCTATCTGAAAGGTCCCCCAATGAGGTGCTGATCAACTGTTATTGTCTGCAGAAGAGGTTGGTAAATGTTCAGGACGGCACCGATCCATTACATATAAGTCAATAGGACACCACTGTAATGGATGGACATTCCAGCTCCGGCACAGGTGGAGCTATTTTTTGATTTGGCTCTCTGCTGTGACCAAACAAGCACCCCCAACCTATTACATCTATATTCTCTAAAAGTACATATGAAACAGGTTATCCAATACAGACAACCCCATTAATGCAGATCTATGTTATGGGCTCTCCTATTTGCCCAAACGGCACAAAAAGATATTGTGCCACCTGGTTAATGGGAACAGTCAAAGAATACATAGTTATGAGTTTGGTGTCTTCATGAGGAGAGCACTCCCCCTACCCTCATCATAGTGATTGATGGCTCATATTAGTCAAACGTTTGGGCTGATAGATGAGCGGACCTGTCCCTGTAATATGCAGCCCTTACATAGGGCAGGATATTTTGGTGAAAAATCTGCTTTAAGGATCCCCTAATGCCAAGCCACTTATCCACATCTTTTACCACCAGAAGAACTTCTGATACACCACTGCTGAACAGTTGAAAAGCTGGGGAATAAGTGACCACACTGCTGATAGTATGTCGGACTATTCTAACCAAATGTATTAGAAGCCAAGTATTAGAAGGAATTATTAGTGATTGAATGATAGAAATTACTTCATCACATGCCTTTAAAATAAATGTTATTATATATTAAACTTGAAGAATATTTAAGTAGAGGAAGAAGTTGATGAGATTCTTGTTTCATTTCAGGTTGTTTCATTGGTTAAAATGTATCTATGATGGACGGACCATGGATATAATGGGGCTCTGTTGGGTTCCCTAGTGGTTTCCGTTGCATGCAGCGCTATTCTTTCTGTCAAATTTGACAGAATTTGGGACGGAAGTTCTGAATGGGGCCTTTAATGCAAATGTGAACAGAAGCTAAACTGGGCAAACTTAATAAACTCGTATGGGCGTATCCCAAAGATTTCAACAGGATCCGCTGACAATCTAACGTTTATGTGGAAATCACCCAACATAGAAACAGAAAAATCGGATGGCTTAGATTTTGATCTATGTGACCCGTTATATATCTAGAGGGTATGTGGCACCAGAGCTGTTTGGCAAAAGCCTTCTTCTACTTCCCCTAATAAAGCAATATGCAATTCACAGAGCTTATAAGGGCCAGGAAGAAAGTTGTCAGCCGACATCTATCTGATTAATGTGACAAGCTTCAGAATACATTTCACATTATTATACCAGTATCATGGATACATTGTCTGATTATATAATTTTATTCGATTTGAGGCTAGGTCCGAATCCCAGTAGACAATCATATAGGTTTTAACTGGAGAGAGGAATTAACATTTTTATATAAGACTTTTATTTTTCCTTGTCGTCTTCCCTAATCGGCTAGAATCTCTCATTTGGCAAAACAGCTCATCATATCCTAAGAGGGTTTCTTTGGCAGAATATGACACCATATGGGTGTTATTAACAATCCACAAATTAAGCTCATTATGTGGTGCTTGATTTTATAAACATTTCTCAATAGCGCGCACAAATAAAATTAGTTTTTATGGAAACGTTTGCCAATAACGATGTCTGCAACTAAGTGATTTATGTCTAAACAAAATGTAATCAAAACACGTTCATTACTTTTAAATCACTATTTCCAAACATAATTTCTGTTCTCGTACTGTGCCATATCTATGTGGCAAGGGAAGGGCACCTTTTCTTGGGAAATGGCAATCTAATTATCATAAGACCTGCTAGGTTTATCGCTGTGGAAGACACAACATATTTGTGTTACAAGTAGCTATTACAGATTCTCTAACAGTTGATCCTATAACATTTAACCCCTTATGGACGCGGCCCAGTTTGGGCGCAAAGGACAGCATTTTTTTCACTTTTTCATCTCCACATTCTTAAAGTGTAGCTAAACGTTCAACAAACTTCTGACATGTCATAGTGACATGTCAGAAGTTTTGATTAGTGGGGTTCTGAGCACTGAGACCTCCACCAATCGCTAAAACGAAGCGGCAGAAGTGCTCGTGTGAGCGCACAGTCGCTTAGTTTCTGTTTGGCTTATTCGGTAATTGATGTAGCGGTGTACAGACTTAATAGAAAGTCTATGAGCCCGTATACCGCTACATCGGCTTTCCGGAAAAAGCCGAACAGAAACGAGTGCTCACACGAGTGCTTCTGCCGCTTTGGTCACTACGTGTGAACATGCCCTAAGTTAGTAAGGGTGTGTTCACATCAGAATTCGGGTTCCGTTCACTGGTTCCTTTCAATCTATCCATCAGAGGAACCGATAAACGGAAAGCCGAATGGAAACTATCGCTCCCGTTTGCATTACCATTGATTTCACTGGTAATGATTCAGATTCAGTTTAATTCCGTTCTGTAAAGTTTCCGCTATTGCTTCCGTGAAAAAACAAAATAAAAAAAACAGAGTGATAAAAGAACAAGTAACATCTAGTCAAAGCAGAAATCATTACTGATAACAGTGAGACAATAGCAGTCCCAATACACTGTTCCAAATCTTCAGCAAGCTATAGCTGATCTTGCGTTTGACTTAAAGAGGCTCTGTCACCAGATTTTGCAACCCCTATCTGCTATTGCAGCAGATAGGCGCTGCAATGTAGATTACAGTAACGTTTTTATTTAAAAAAAACGAGCATTTTTGGCCAAGTTATGACCATTTTTGTAGTTATGCAAATGAGGCTTGCAAAAGTCCAAGTGGGTGTGTTTAAAAGTAAAAGTCCAAGTGGGCGTGTATTATGTGCGTACATCGGGGCGTTTTTAATACTTTCACTAGCTGGGCGCTCTGATGAGAAGTAACATCCTCTTCTCTTCAGAACGCCCAGCTTGTGACAGTGCAGATCTGTGACGTCACTCACAGGTCCTGCATCGTGACGGCCACATCGGCACCAGAGGCTACAGTTGATTCTGCAGCAGCAACAGCGTTTGCAGGTAAGTCGATCTTCACAGATCTGCACTGTCAGAAGCTGGGCGTTCTGAAGAGAAGAGGATGTTACTTCTCTTCACAGCGCCCAGCTAGTAAAAGTATTAAAAACGCCCCGATGTACGCACATAATACACGCCCACTTGGACTTTTACTTTTAAACACACCCACTTGGACTTTTGCAAGCCTCATTTGCATAATTACAAAAATGGTCATAACTTGGCCAAAAATGCTCGTTTTTTAAAAATAAAAACGTTACTGTAATCTACATTGCAGCGCCTATCTGCTGCAATAGCAGATAGGGGTTGCAAAATCTGGTGACAGAGCCTCTTTAAGCAGTTTGTGGTTTCTGCTACATGCAAAATGACACTCTGAAAAATGGAGAATAGCATACAAAATGGAAGGAGTCACACCCTTGATATATATTTCACTATATTACAGTATCTAAGGGTTTAAACGGCCAGGGTCGGAGTTATTCCATTGCAGCAGGTTGTTAAAGTTCTTGAGCCTGCGCCATCACTGCACCATAATAGACCAGTAAGGGAGAGTACTTCACACACAACGCCAAGATAGTGACAGTACGTTATGTGTGTGGGAAGGGCTTAAAGGATATGTTCATCTACACAACCATTTTTTTTTAAATAATATTGTTCCAGTACATTTAAAATAGAAGATGAAGCAACTTTGTAAATAGTCTTCACCCCCTGCGGCCGTGATCGCTACTCATACAGCTACGTCAATGAAAAAATAAAAGGAGGCAAACGGAAAAAATTCTCTGTACACTTAAATCCGTAATTCCTTGACAGGTTAAATGTCTGCTACTTCTGGTACCAACTGTCTTCCCATCATAAAAGTACCACCTGTCCATATGAAGGTCGGGGAGCGGATTATCAATGCAGCTTGGAAACTTTTTAATATGCAAATACAGTGGTCATCCAAGTTACAATATTAATTGGTTCTAGGACAACCATTGTAAGCTAAAAATGTGGTAACTTGAAACCATAAATCTTTGGAAAACCAGTAATCGGTTCTGAAGTCACCAAAATGTTCTGCCAAAATAAGAAAAAATTAAGATTAAATAAAAACAGCAGATAACGAATACAGATAAAGCAAGTCCTTACATAGAAAATTCAGAGACTCAATAACTTTCTATGAAGAGGACAGGAGCTTCTTCAGTATTCTGTACAGTTCACACAGTGCTGTCCTCACCCGGTGTCCATAGAAGTAACTCATCCTGGCGCAGGTAAATAGCAGTACAGAACATGTAGTACTTTACTGTAGCGAGGCACTAATAGACAGCATGCACTTCTGTAATACAAGTGTTTCACCAGTGAAATGCCTATGCCGGCTGGCTGAATCTTCTGTCCGTCAGTGCGTCTGGCATTGAATGTTTTATGTGATTACACATTTTATATGTATAATACTAAAAATTGCAAAATATTTTGAAAAAGTTGCAAATCTCATCCAATATCACAGAAAATTAACATTGTAACTCGAAATTGGAAAACTGAAGATTATTGAATTGTCTATTCTAAACTGGTTCATGTTTGAACGGACAGAATTAAAGGGGTATTACCATCTCAGACACTTATAGCATATCCATAGGATATGGTATAAATGTCTGATAGATGCCAGATCCCTTGCTCTTGGACCCACACATATCTCAAGATCGGGGGACCCCCAAACCCATCTCCGTCTTGTGGGATTACTGCTGGCCGCTGCATCCAGACAGGGACTCAATGCAGAGGTGGTAGGGTTTCAGAAACAGCCGAACTCGCTCAGCCACGCTGTTTCCGTAACTCCCATAGAGGTCAATGGGACTTACAGAAACACAGTAGCACAGCAAGCAAAGCTATTTCCAGAACTTGGGAGTTATGGAAACAGCGTAGATTGCTGTGCTGCACTGTTTCTCTAACTCCAACTCCTCACATGAAAGTCATAAGGAATTAATACAGAAAGTATATTGGAAAATTGTATAACTTTCAATTATTCAACAAATAACATTATTTTCTGAAACTGGTCAACCTCTTTAAGAACTCTTCCAAACTATGTTCCTAAGATGGCCTCTTGCCTGTCATTCAACCAGGAGATTTTCAAGGACAAGCGGAAAACAATCAGGTACACCTAGTGGATGCATGAGGAGCTGTTCTTACTTACCTGCAGAGAATGGGAAACGTCACGCAGGATGAAGCCCTGTTTCTCCAATTTCAAGGGCCCTACGATACAGCTTTTATGTATTCTGCATACAAAGAAGCTGTATTGTTCTCTCTTAGACTATTACGTCAGTTCAGCTGAACTGACGGCTTGGCTGAGGGTAGGTAATGCGTGTCTCTGACACTCAGGATCCAGCTAAGATCGATCACATCCAATTTATGAACTTAGATGTACCGTAATCGATATTAGCTGAATCCTGATTGTCAGACACATGCAGGAGCTGAGCCAACAGTTCATCTTAACTGACAGAATGGGCTGAGAGAGAGCGATACAGCTTCTATGTATACAGAGTACATAGAAGCTGTATCGTAAAAAGTAAACATTTTTTGTATAACAATTTATTTAAAAGTTGCTTAACATAAGACATTAATTTAAAAATAATAAAAAATTTGCTTACAAAGGTATACATAGCCTTTAACCTTTTCTGTGCTGCCTTTGGACAACAGGAAAATACAATTTTAGGTAAGGAAATTTTTGTGTTTCTGATTTATCCCCCTGTTTATACAAATAAAATATGACTTTATTAAACTGAATCATAGATCAAGATGCGACTAGAAATCCTCTTTCTCTCCGTTATATAGATACATTCAGCATACCGAATAGAAAACATTAGATTACAATATTCTACTCAGCCATATAGGGAAACATGAACTCATTGAGCAGTCACATATTTCACAGGGATTCCAGATAAATGTGATTGTTTCAGTGTGGTCATTTTCCTGTCCATATCCAGAGTGTTCTGCTCTCACGCTAGGCTATGCTTGGGTTACTTTGCAGTTGGTACTAGGGTTGGATAACATTCCAGGTCATAAATTACTGGGCAGCCAGCGTTAAACAAATAATGGAGACAGTCAGACACAGAGACTGATTACATAAGCCCGACTATGATTACAAGTCCAATAAAAATTTTATATAGCTTTGTGTCCCAAGACATTAAGAAGTGTATATATTTTGAAAACAGACTTTTGAAATACAATATCACCTATGGCATGCTTGTAGTTTATGTGGCTTTCAAAGTTCCATCAAACTTCAAAACCCAGGATGACACGGCCGTCTGTAACAGATGGCTCAACACATTCAACAGATTTTATCTCTCGTAATTTAGCTGGACGTCACACGTATCATTCCAAATATTTCCTTGAGTATAATTGACTACAATAAGATCGCATAAACAGTATACTACAGCGGCAACCACTGCTGCCTTACAACACCGGGTCCATAGGTTCAAGTTCAACTTCTACAGGGTCTGTTTTTTCCAATGGCTTTTTACACTTAGTATTTTTTTATATTTTTGGCATAATTAATAGAAATTTCAACAGTAGACTTAACCCCTAATGACCAAGCTATTTGTTAAGTTTTTCCATCGTCTCATTCAAAGAGCTATAACTTTTTTTATTTTTGCGTCGACATAGCTGTACAAGGACTTTTTTTTTGCTCGACAAGTTGTATTTTTTAATAGCACCATTTTGGTGTACATAGAATTTATTGATTAACTTTTATTAACTTTTTTAGGGGGGAATAGAAAAAAAACAGCAATTTCGCCACTCTTTTTTGCATCCTAAATTTACACTGTTTATCTTGTGGTATAAATAATAGAATAACTTTATTCAGAAGGGTTGTTACAATTGCAACGATACCAAATTTACATCGATTTTGTATGTTTTACTACTTTTACACAGTAAAAACACTTTTTTTTCAAAATTATTTGTTTTTGTGTCTCCATATTTCAAGAGCCATAACTTTTTTATTTTAACGCCGATGCAGCTATATGAGGGCTTTTGTTTTGTGGGACGGCTTGTAGTTTTTATTGTTGCCATGTTGGAGTAGATGTGACTTTTTGATCACTTGTTATCACATTTTTTTATTTTAAGGCAGGATTCACAGAAAACAGCAATTTTTGCATTGTTTTTTTTATTTTATTTTTTACGGCGTTCACCATGCAGGTTAAATAATGTAATAACTTTATAGTTGGGGTCATTACGGACTTGACGATACCAAATAAGTGTAACTTTTTAACTTTTTTTTTTTTTAATAATATAGTATTTTTTAAGGGGCAAAAGTGGGTTTTTCTTTTTTTTTCACTTATTTTTTTTATTTACTTTATTCAACTATTTTTTTACTTTTTTACTAGTCCCAGTAGGGTACTTAACTATGCGATCATCCAATCGCTTTTATAATACACTGAACTAGTGGCAGACCTGAGCGCCGCATCTGAGCGGTTAAACGAGTGAGATTGACACTGATATCGATCTTGCCCGTTAGAGCAGGGCTGCTCCCTGCTCTCCGCTACCTCTGGTATCGGAGAACAGGGAGATTTGACGGCTCCCTGCTCTATTTATTTTTTCCGATGCAGTGCCTTAAAAAGGCTATTACATCGGAATAAAGCCCGTTAGTGGCCACCATAAAAACACTAATGGGTGGTCACTGAAGGGTAAATGCACATTAATTTTGGTCTCTGCAATTTTAATTGTCTTTTGAAGGGGTTAAAGAGAAGGAAAAAAGTAAGGACACAGATACCAACTCAGATGACAAATAAAATGACAACTTTTTAGTGACATCAAACAATACAACTAAACTAGAGGCTAAATATACAACAGTTTTACACAGAAAAACACTTAGATAAACTCTATATAGAATGGCATGAGTACATTATGTTAAAGCTGGGAATGCAAATTTCAAGGTATTAAAAGCGTTGTCAAGGATTAGAAAAAACCTACTTTTTCCCCAGAAACAGTGCCACTCTTGTCAACGGGCTGTGTCTGGTAATGCAGTTCAAGCCTCTTCACCTTAATATGAATGAGTTGCATTACCAGACACAGCCCATAAGCAAGAGTGATGCTATTTCTGGAAGAAAAAAAAACCAGACCCTTTTTTCTTATTCCAGAAAACTGCTTTAAAGAATTAATCTTAATCTGCAAATTACGGTATAATATTTTTTTTTTTTTATATATATAATTTTACAGATATATAATTTGGACAATTGCATGTCCGCAAGTGGCTTTAAAATAGATGTATGTAAACAATATTTATTTATTGTATAATAAAAAGCTATGCAGCTTCCTAGTTAACTTTGTTTAAATTTACCACCATTTTCAAATCTCTGGTTGATATTAATGAATGAAAATATTTTTGTTTTCAAATGCTTGAAAACTATTCTGATCATGTCCTGCTGACTTGTGTGCACAGCTTGTTAGAGTCTATTCACACTAAGGGCATGACCACACGTAGCGGAATTGCTCTAGAATTCCGCTGCGGACAGTCCGCCGCGGAAATCCGCAGAGTACACGTTTCTCCATTGCCTTCCACAGCTTTTTAGTTGTGTTCGTTTACACGTTGCGGACAATTCCGCTGTGTAGCATAGGCTGCGGCGCGGAATTTGGTGTCCGCAGCATACAATGGTTGTTGCGGACGTGTAGCGGACTTGTTGCGGAATTTCTCCATTGACTTCAATGGAGAGTCAAAATTCCGCAATGAAGTCTGCAGATGTTATGTAGATGTTATGTGTGCTGACTACGTGTGTGCACCCGTAATTCTGGGTGACTACGTGTGTGCACCCATAATTACGGGAGCGTTGCTAGGCGACGTCAGTAAATAGTCACTGTCCAGGGTGCTGAAAGAGTTAAGCGATCGGCAGTAACTGTTTCAGCACCCTGGACAGTGACTTCCGATCACAAGATACATCAACCTGTAAAAAAAATAGAAGTTCCTACTTACCGAGAACTCCCTACTTCTTCCTCCAGTCCGGCCTCCCAGGATGACGTTTCAGTCCAAGTGACGGCTGCAGCCAATCACAGGCTGCAGCGGTCACATGGACTGCCGCGTCATCCAGGGAGGTCGGGCTGGATGCCGAAAGAGGGACGCGTCACCAAGACAACGGCCGGGTAAGTATGAATTTCTTTTTACTTTTACTAGGGAAAGGGCTGTCCCTTCTCTCTATCCTGCACTGATAGAGAGAAGGGAATACGCAACGGCTAGTCCGCATCAATTTAATGCCCATTTTAGGCAAAGCCGCAACAGAATCTGCAACGCAGATTCTGTGCGGCATCGATGCGGACAGTGGCGGAAGAAGGGCGCATTTACACGAACGTGATATACGTCCGTGCAACTCGCGTGCATTTCACGCGCGTCGCACGGACCTATGTTAGTCTATGGGGCCGTGCAGACAGTCCGTGATTTTCACGCAGCGTATGTCCGCTGCGTGAAACGCACGACATGTCCTATATTTGTGCGTTGTTCGCGCATCACGCACCCATTGAAGTCAATGGGTGCGTGAAAATCACGCATGCCACATGGAGGCACCTCCGTGGGACGCGCGTTTTTCACGCAACAGCAGTCAAAACTATGATTGAAAACAGAAAAGCACCATGTGCTTTTCTGTTTACAAACATAAAAACAGAGTGTCATAATGATGGCAGCTGCGCGAAAATCACGCATGCCGCGCATCATATGGTGATGACACACGGAGCTGTTAAGTGCCTTCTGCGCATGCAAAACGCCGCGTTTTTGCGCGCGCAAAACGCACACACTCGTGTAAATCCGCCCTAAGTTTGCAGGAGGTACACAGCGGTATAAATTTCCTGACGTATACCTCCGATGGATTCCAAAACAAGCAACTGTATAGCTCCTATATTTAAAAAAAATAACCGTATGGTGTTTGTAACTTTCGGGATGCCTCTGTGTGAAATAGTGCAGCAGTCTGCGATATTCCATAAGTGGAAAAAAGGTGAACTGATGTATAACAGCCCGACGGAGGCCAAAAGTATATTCTTTTGGCCTCCATGGGGTGAGAGTTTTCCTGGTTCATATGCCAAGCGGACGCTGCAAACACAGTGTGAATTCTGCCTGAGGCTGGGTTCACACGACGTATTATGCCTCGATTTACGCCTGAAAATAGGGCTACAATACGTCGGCAAACATCTGCCCATTCATTTGAATGGGTTTGCCGACGTATTGTGCAGACGACCTGTAATTTACGCGTCGTCGTTTGACAGCTGTCAAACGACGACGCGTAAATTGACTGCCTCGGCAAAGAAGTGCAGGGCACTTCTTTGCAACGTAATTTGAGCCGTTCTTCATTGAACTCAATGAAGAGCAGCTCAAGATTTACGAGCGTCACAGACGCCTCACATAATGCGAGGAGGAGCTTTTACGGCTGAAACGAGGCAGCTGTTTTCTCCTGAAAACAGTCTGTCTTTTCAGACGTAAAAGCCTCTCATCGTGTGCACATACCCTCAGGCTGGGTTCACACGACCTATTTTCAGGCGTAAACTAGGCGTATTATGCCTCGATTTACGCCTGAAAATACGGCTCCAATACGTCGGCAAACATCTGCCCATTCATTTGAATGGGTTTGCCGACGTACTGTGCCGACGACCTGTAATTTATGCGTCGTCGTTTGACAGCTGTCAAAAGACGACGCGTAAAATTACAGCCTCGTCAAAAGAAGTGCAGGACACTTCTTGGGACGTTTTTGGAGCCGTTTTCTCATAGACTCTATTGACTCATAGACTCTCAGGGTATGTTCACACGCTGAGCCAAAAACGTCTGAAAATACGGAGCTGTTTTCAAGGGAAAACAGCACCTGATTTTCAGACGTTTTTTGAGCAACTCACGTTTTTCGCGCCGTTTTTTCAGCCGTTTTTGGAGCTGTTTTCAATAGAGTCTATGAGAAAACGGCTCCAAAAACGTCCCAAGAAGTGTCCTGCACTTCTTTTGACGAGGCTGTAATTTTACGCGTCGTCTTTTGACAGCTGTCAAACGACGACGCGTAAATTACAGGTCGTCGGCACAGTACGTCTGCAAACCCATTCAAGTGAATGGGTAGATGTTTGCCGACGTATTGGAGCCGTATTTTCAGGCGTAAATCGAGGCATAATACGCCTCGTTTACGCCTGAAAATAGGTCGTGTGAACCCAGCCTTAGTGTATCAGCTCCTTCTCCTCTAAAGAACCATGCAGCTGTGTCAGCAGGACATGATCAGGACAAGTTTTCACCTTCTGACGTTAAACCAGAATATTAACATTCACTGACAGTGAACAGAGATCTTTAACTGACATCACATTCTAAAGTAATGGGCATTAATATGAAGTTGCAGCTGCGCAACTATAGGAGAAATTAAGTACTACACAGCGTCTATTCAAAGCAATTTGTTGTCTGTGCAATGGAGGACAGGACCTCCAATGCGAGAGATGCTCTTTGTAACCGCTCCCCACTCTGGCTAAGAGATGAAAATCCTGAACAGAAGATATGAAAAAGTTTTTTTTAAAACTGGACAACGACTAGCCCACCAGATCACATGTGGATCCTCCAGTGAGCCCGGGTTCTGACAAAGTCATCAACCTCAAAGGTCTAGTAGGAGACAACACCATTTGCAGCTAATTTGGGAACAATTGCTGCTCGAGAATTTTCTTTCGGAGTTGATTCACAAATTAACCTTTTAGAATGTATTAATAATATGTGTACAAGAATAACAGAATAGTTTAGGATGTAGTCTAAAGTGAACATGTACAGTACATGTTCTGTATAAATTGATGGTGGGCCCACAGAACCCTTTACTCTGTTGGGCCCATGGTACTTCAGTCCAAAACTGTTTGACAAGATGTATTGCTGGCAGTGTATACTCCATTAAATTATTCTTATACAATAATGTCAATCTAGGTCCCTTGCATCATAGCTGCTCATCAGTACTAAGATGTACAAAGTGTTAGGTTTGAGGCTCAAAATAATTTCTACCCCCAGCTGTATCAGGAATATGAGAAAGAGGTTTTGTAAAAAAATAATAGAAGCGATTATTAGATTTACAAATTCTACCATAAAGTACTGTGGATAATAAAGTACTCAAATGATCCGCATGGTATAATACAGTAGTAGTGTGTTTTGTAATACTGTCCAAGAAAGGATCATATTACCCAACTTTTTGGACCATGTTGCAAGTTGTTAAAGGCTATTCCTAATACCTAACACATTTAAATGACTCTTTGAAGATGTCAATTGAAGCCCACTAAAATCTGTGATGACTGGTATTAGCATAAAACTCCATGGACTTCATTTTCTTAACCTAATCACTTAGTAGCCATGTAACTGTAAAGACTGATGATGTCATAGATCAAGAAGCTGTCCCGTGAAATTGCATGGGTCATAACATTCAAAGGCCAATTTTGAATGACATGGACCCTGCGTCGGAGGTGGTCTACTTTATAAAAACAGGCTTTAATTGCTTCTTTTTGCTTCCTTATAATCAGATGTGTGGGTGGCAAGAAATGTGAGACAGATGTAAAGCTTGGCAAGACAGGTAAGGAAGAATTATTTAGAGTAAGTTACAGGAACACTGTATATTGGTAAGGAGAGAGTCACAGTAGTTACTGGAACAAAATTGTCTGTGTAAAAATGAATCATTACCTATTTATTAACCCCTTTGCACACCATGACGTAACTGTATGTCGTGACGAGGACTAACTTCTCGGACCTTGACATACAGAATTGTTGTGGTGATGGTGCGGGCACAGAAGCTGTACCCACGCAATCAGCAGCGGGTGCCGGCTGTATATACAGCCAACATCCCGCTGCAATGGTCGGGATAATGAAATAACACCGATCCCGGACATTAGCCCCTTTGATGCAGGGGTCAATAGCGACCGGGGCATCTAAGAATAACAGAGGGAGGGGGCTCACTCTGTTTCCCAATCATCATCCCTGCAAAACGATCGCAAGGTGCCGATGTTTGTCATGGCAGCTGGGACTCTACAAAGGCACTGCCTTATAGATTGCCTCTTGCTTTTACAGTGACAGGCACTATAGCTTTGGTATTTTAAGTAAACCATTGTAAAAGGGATCAAAAGATGATGTTGTAAAGTCCCCCAGTGGGAGATAAAAAAAATAATTAAATACAGTTTTAAAAAATTTACTAAGAAAAAAATACAATGTTCACAGTAAAAATAAAATAAAACCATTTTTCCCATAAAAATATTTATATGTACCCCAAAATGGTTCTATTAAAAATATGACTCATTCGGCAAAAAACAAGCCCATATGCAACTACATCGACGGAAAAATGTAAAAGTTATGGCTCTTGGAATACAAACCATTTTTTTTTTCATGAAATTTGCTATTATTGGGAAAAAGTTGTAAAACATAAAAAAAACTTTACATATTTTGTGTTGCCGTAATCGTATTGACCCAAAGATTGAAGGTAACATGTTATTTATGCTTCTCGGTAAACGGCATAAATTTATAATGCAATATAATTGCTGGTTTTTCCATCCCCCCCAAAACAAAAGCTAAGAAAAGGTCATCAATAATCTATATGTACCCCAAAATTATTATATTAAACAATATGACTCATCCAGCATTAAACAAGTCTTCATACAGTTACATGGAGGAAAAAAATAATAAAAAAGTTATGGTTCTCGAAACGCAACGGTGAAAAAATTAAAAAGATGCTTCCTCCTAAAGACCCAAAATCGGCTGGTCCTAAAGGGGTTAAATGGTTTCAATGATTTTTCTGCCCAAAAATTCTGTCCAAGAAATTATATTCACAAATATATGCCAATGTATATTTAAACATATTTTAAAAAACAAACAAAAAAACAAACAAACAAACAAAGAAACAGATATTTATACTAGGCGTTCTTGCGATCAATGATCATAAAAGCTCCTGGAAAAGGGCTGTGTCAGAATTTAGAGAAGACCAAGAACTTTCCAAACAGGTGCTCTTATTGCAGAAAGCAGACGAAGCAGCAGAAAAACTAATTCAGGATTCAGCAGTGAAAGCAAAAATGCAGGCAAAAATCATAGCATGTACAGTGAAGGAAATAAGTATTTGATCCCTTGCTGATTTTGTACGTTTGCCCACTGTCAAAGACATGAACAGTCTAGAATTTTTAGGCTAGGTTAATTTTACCAGTGAGAGATAGATTATATAAAAAAAAAAAAAAAAAACAGAAAATCACATAGTCAAAATTATATATATTTATTTGCATTATGCACAGAGAAAAAAGTATTTGATCCTCTACCAACCATCAAGAGTTCAGCCTCCTCCAGACCAGTTACACGCTCCAAATCAACTTGGTGCCTGCATTAAAGACAGCTGTCTTAAATGGTCACCTGTATAAAAGACTCCTGTCCACAGACTCAATTAATCAGTCTGACTCTAACCTCTACAACATGGGCAATACCAAAGAGCTTTCTAAGGATGTCAGGGACAAGATCATAGACCTGCACAAGGCTGGAATGGGCTACAAAACCATAAGTAAGACGCTGGGTGAGAAGGAGACAACTGTTGGTGCAATAGTAAGAAAATGGAAGACATACAAAATGACTGTCAATCGACATCGATCTGGGGCTCCATTCAAAATCTCACCTCGTGGGGTATCCTTGATCCTGAGGAAGTTGAGAGCTCAGCCGAAAAACTACACGGGGGGAACTTGTTAATGATCTCAAGGCAGCTGGGACCACAGTCACCAAGAAAACCATTGGTAACACATTACGCCGTAATGGATTAAAATCCTGCAGTGCCCGCAAGGTCACCCTGCTCAAGAAGGCACATGTACAGGCCCGTCTGAAGTTTGCAAATGAACATCTGGCTGATTCTGAGAGTGATTGGGAGAAGATGTTGTGGTCAGATGAGACTAAAATTTAGCTCTTTGGCATTAACTCAACTCGCCGTGTTTGGAGGAAGAGAAATGCTGCCTATGACCCAAAGAACACCGTCCCCACTGTCAAGCATGGAGGTGGAAACATTATGTTTTGGGGGTGTTTCTCTGCTAAGGGCACAGGACTACTTCACCGCATCAATGGGAGAATGGATGGAGCCATGTACCGTCAAATCCTGAATGACAACCTCCTTCCCTCCACCAGGACATTAAAAATGGCTCGTGGCTGGGTCTTCCAGCACGACAATGACCCGAAACATACAGCCAAGGCAACAAAGGAGTGGCTCAAAAAGAAGCACATTAAGGTCATGGAGTGGCCTAGCCAGTCTCCAGACCTTAATCCCATCGAAAACTTATGGAGGGAGCTGAAGATCCGAGTTGCTAAGCGACAGCCTCAAAATCTTAATGATTTACAGATGATCTGCAAAGAGGAGTGGGCCAAAATTCCATCTAACATGTGTGCAAACCTCATCATCAACTACAAAAAACGTCTGACTGCTGTGCTTGCCAACAAGGGTTTTGCCACCAAGTATTAAGTCTTGTTTGCCAAAGGGATCAAATACTTATTTCTCTGTGCACAATGCAAATAAATATATATAATTTTGACAATGTGATTTTCTGTTTTTTTTTTTAAATATAATCTATCTCTCACTGGTAAAATTAACCTAGCCTAAAAATTCTAGACTGTTCATGACTTTGACAGTGGGCAAGCTTACAAAATCAGCAAGGGATCAAATACTTATTTCCTTCACTGTATATGCAACAGTCCAGAAGGTGTAGAAAGCAAACAGTACATGGGATGGACCAGCAAAAACAAAAACAGCAAGTGTATATGGTACCAGGATCAGCAGATGGTCTGTGGAAGCCTAGTAACATTCAATGAACCTGGAGGACATTCAGAGCTCAACTCATAAAGGCTCTCACCTTCAAGATGACCTAGTTTTTTTGAATGGGTGTCCTTAGAAATGCATCAGGGCTGCCCAGTTAAATTGGAAAGGTGAAGAGATAAATTATTTCCTCACATGTGGCAGGTCCAGGGGAGGCATTGAGAAGAGGTTGCCCAAACTGTAGCTTTTGACCAGAATTTTTTTACGCCTGAAATTACTAAAAGAGTCATTTATCTCCAATCATATCCTTCAAGAATCCAGAGTAGAGCACTGATCTCACATTTTCCTATTTTGGTAATGCATTAAAAACAGATGGAGATATTTTTGTAAAATTTCATCATTTCAACATATGCTCAGTATTACACACAGGCAGGTGATCGGTCACCTGGCTTTGCTCAGAGAACACAATTCTTGGAATTCTGTAGCACAGAGCTAATATATTCATACTATTAGCTAAAGAGCTTGGCAGATCCTTCTAAGGGTATGTTCACACGAGGGCGTCCGTTACGGCTGAAATTACGGGGATGTTTCAGCCTGAAAACATCCCTGTAATTTCAGCCGTACCGGCATGTGCAGGCGCTTGAACGCCGCGTCAATTACGGCCGTAATTGGCGCTGCTATTCATTGGAGTGAATGAAGAACGGCTCCAATTACGGCCAAAGAAGTGACAGGTCACTTCTTTGACGCGGGCGTCTATTTACGCGCCGTCATTTGACAGCGGCGCGTAAATATACGCCTCGTGTGAACAGACAAACGTCTGCCCATTGCTTTCAATGGGCAAATGTTTGTCAGCGCTATTGAGGCGCTATTTTCGGGCGTAATTCGGGGCAAAAACGCCCGAATTACGTCCGTAAATAGGCCGTGTGAACATACCCTTAGAGTTGTCAGAATATTCAGCTCTGTAACAAGAATAAAATACCAAGTCATCACTTTCACACTGTTTATGGTATTACCGTAGAAATGAACTTTAATGGAGTGAAGTCTAACATGGTGGAAAGAGTTGTAGCCCTATAGAATGTTTATTATTGAACAGGTTTTATTCTGTTTCCCATGGGCATGATCAGATTTCAAAAAAGTAAAATAAGTGTTCATGGTGGCCACAATGTCACATGCAGCTCATTGGCTTCTTTTTATGGTTTATCATTTCCCAAATCCATGGCGAGAATTTGGCCAGGTTATTTTCCGCAACGTCTGACCTAAGTTACCTAAAAATGTATAGAAACCAATTAAAAAAACGGCTGCTGCCGATTTCCATGGCGGACAGTCCGCAGCGGAATTCAACAGCAATTCCACCACGTCTGAATGTGGCCTTAGACTGCACAGACTGGCACAGGAAGACATAGTTACATTTGACTGGCTGTTGTTTACCTGTATGTAAGTCCCTGCTGGAGTAAGGAGCTGTACAATAAGGGTAATGGACCGAATATATTTGATTGCTGCCTGGCAAAAAGAGCAGATAAAAAATTAGAAATTAAAAAATATTAAAATTTCACTAATAAATATAGTAATAAATATAGTATTTCTCAGACTATAAGACACTATATTGGTGCTATTTGTGCTACCTCAGTTTTTGCGGTGCAGCACGATAGTTGTCACGCGGTTAATCATTCATTAAATTGTCCCTTGTTGCCCCTTTCCCCACCAATCCCTAGTGTTTTTATATATAAAGAAAAACTGATTGGTAAAAAAAAAAAAGAACATTGCTTTTTGCTATGTAAACCTTTGAAAATATATATATATATTTTTATAAAAATGTCAGTCACTGTGTTTGGTGCAACTTTCAAATTAGTTTATATTAAAAATTAATTTTATTTTTTGAGATGCAGCTGCTTTGTATCCTGTATCGCTGAATCCTGTACCCCTCAGGTCTGCGGAACTGACAGGTTCAGTGAAGGCGGGGCCTGCGTGTAATCCACCTGTTATCTGTCACATCTAAGTTTATAACTTCGATGTGATAGATTACAAGTGGATCCTGCGTGTCAGAGACACGCAGGACCCTGCTGAAACTAAACACATAAGTCCCACGGACCTGACACATTCACGTCTTGTCGAACGATAGAGCTGCTCTGTATACAGGATATAGAGCAGCTGTATCTCAAAAAATAAAAATAATTTTTAATAAAAACAAATTTTAAAGTTGCACCAAACACACTGACTAACATTTTTATATTAAAAAAAAATAATAACTTTCGAAGGTGTACATATCCTTTAAATCAATAAATTGGACTCCCCCCTCAATGGCACTCTAGGCAACCTCCTATTCTGCCTAGCCCTCCTTCTACCCCTACTCCCCGGTATTGATCTGTAGGATCAGTGCAGGTCAGGAAGGGACAGTTTAATGCTATGAGCACATCACAAGCTTCCAGTGAAAGAGAGAGATACAGGATACAGCAGGACAGATTGTTGTAATCTGGGGAGGTGCGTAAACCACTGGATGTCAACTTTTCACCCCTTCTTCCATCCTAGACCACTGAGGCATCAGACAATAACCCTTCCATTACCCTAGACCACCAGGGAAACAAACATTAACCTCCCTACTGCCACTAGACCACCAAGGATGGTGGCATTAGCCCCACTATTAACCCCTCCACTACCCAGTCTGAATTAGATTGTTTGTTTCCTAATTTTCTGTTATAGTCTGCTTTGTCTTATAGTCTAAAAAAAAATCTGTCAAATAGATTGTAATTATTTTTTATATATATATATATATACTATAGTTTCCCATAAATACAGTAATAATGGAGGCCGCAATAGTTGTTTTAGAAATACTAACTGAATTTTTCTTCTTGTAGTATATTATTTCCCTCCTTTCTACACATCACATGAACATGTTTATTATATTTAATACCAGAAAATGTTTCTGTCTGATCATGGAACATTATTCTCCAGTGCATTTGCTCTAATATTATTATTCTTCCCCTCTTTAGTTATCTACAGCAGACTAAGGAAATGTGTAATTTGAGTGAATTGTTGCCACCTCTCGTATTCACCTTCCAGCCCGCTAGTTCCTTCCCTTGGCACTGATACAATTCAGCAGTTGTCAAAGATCTTCTGTCATTGTAAAGCTTCTATCATGAGCAAAATTTGGCAGCGGAGATAACCACTGGGATTTGCCTATATCCTTTCAGTGTTATTGTATTTCTTTGGCATTCACTAAATAAAACTTGTACAGTCCTTTCTTTGATTTTGCTGCCAGAAGTGGATAGAAAACAATGGCTTACACTTTAAAGCCCAGCGTCCCATTGATGGCAAGTAACCTACTTCTGTAACATTGCTGAAATCTAGGTCAACAATTCTTTGTGACCTATTCTGCTTTTTCCTTCATCTTTAGCATGCAATGGGATTAAGTATTGTCACTGAAGAAATATTTTACTTCAGTGTAAATCAGATAACATCCAGATCAATTGCTTTAGCTAAACATTTATTGTTTAAATTTCTATTATAGATTTTTTATTCCAGGATGCACGTACTACATTGGCCCAAATTGGATTCTACTAGAGTAATCCCCATAAAATATAATAGTATTGATTATTTTTTTTTCTCCCTTGATAAGATTAGTTTAGTTTGTTTGTTTATTACAATCTTATGGCTTATTATCAGCGAGCTACACCTCAGTATGCACAAATCTTAGAGGAGAAAATAGTTTCAAATACCCTATTAGGAAATTCTGAGTTAAAAGTTATGGGGGGTTCTCCATTCAGGATCCTCCTCTTTAGGCAGGTACAAAGAGTGTCTCCCATTTTGGAGGACTCAGGACGTCCACGTATTACATGGACAGCCAATTGATTTATACGTACACTATGTAATGCTTCATTTGTCCTGTGGTGGCGTTGCAAGGGAATTTAAACTTTTTGTTGTGTTCCCTAATACATCTCCATGGTGCCTTATCATAGGTCAAAGGCCTGGTGGTCTGTTATTCTTGTAGTAAGTACATTTTGTAACAAGAGTGGTTCTAAAACTCAATGTGGAAAACATTTTGGTTGATTCTATAATTGAGCTTAATGTATCAGCAGTACACAAAAATCTCCTAAGCTCCCCTAGTAATAAATGTAGGTAGCCAGAATTTTATCATTTAAAGGCGTTGTATGAGATAACAAAAAAACATGGCTGCTTTCTTCTGGGAACATCACAATTTTTGTCACTGGGCTGTGTCTGGTATTTCAGCTCAGTTCGATTCACTTGCTGCAAATCATCATGGTCAAGAACGTTACACAATGAAAAAAGAGGTGACATTTTTTTTCTTTCAAACTACTATTAACCCCTTCCCGACATTTGTCGTATGGATATGTCATGGAAAGCCAGTGCTTCCCGCATTTTGCCGTATCCTTTCAACAAATGGATGGCACCAGCTCAGAAGCTGAGTCGGTGCCATCATCGCCGGATGTCAGCGGTGTATTGCAGGTGACATCCAGCTGTAATGGCTGGGACCGAAATTAGCTTAGATCCATGCCATTATCCCCTTAAATGTAGCGGTCTAAAGCGATCGCTGCATATAAGGTGTTTGCAGTTCATCGGCACCCCGGCAATGAAATTACCGGGGTTCCGGTGGCTGCAATGGCAACCGGAGGCTTAATACTGGTCTCCCGGTCTGCCTAGAACGGAAACCGTTCAGGCCCCGTAGCCGACGACAAGATGGTGACGGCTCAGCAGCTGAGCCGGCGTCATCAGCAGTGGATGTCAGCTGTATGTTACAGCTGACATCCACCTGTAACGTCAGGAACCGGAGCTAGCTCCGATCCCTGCCATTAACGCCTTAGATGCAGTGATCGCTGCATCTTAGAGGTTGTTATCAGTTTACTGACACATATATGGCATGGCCATACCCGGGAGAACCCTTTTAACAATTTTTGGGGTGTGTGTCTCCAGGGGCACAAGCTGAGCATGACATATTTGCCACTGAAATGGCATATCTAGGGAAAAATTAAAATTTTCACTTTGCACCATCCACAGCGTAATCATTTATGGAAAAGACCTGTGGGGTGAAAATGCTCACTACATTCCTTAAAAAATTCCTTGAGGGGTGTAGTTTCCAAAATAGGGTCACTTCTCATGGGTTTCTTTTATTACTTCACATCAGAGCCCTGAAATTGTGAACCAATACTTTGTAAATCACCAAATTAGGCCTCGATTTTACATGGTACTCTTTCACTCCTGAGCCTGGTCGAATGTTCAGGTAAAAGATTAGGGCCACATGTAGGGTGTTTCTAAAACCGGGAAATACAGCATAATAATAAGAGAGCTGTCTTGTTATGGTGGCACAAGATATTGGCATATCTATGGAAATAATCCCATTTTCACTCTGCAACATCGAGTGCACACTAATTTCTGAAAAACACCTGCGGGGTTAACATTCTCACTACACCCCTAGGTGAATACCTTGAGGGGTCACTTCTGGGAGGTTGCCACTGTTTTGTTCCCACAGGGGCTTTGCAAATGTGACATAGCGACCAGAAACCAATCCAGCAAAATCTACACTCCAAAAGCTAAATGGCGCTCCTTCCCTTCTGAGCCCTACTGGGTGCCCAAACAGCAGTTTATGACCACAAATGGGGTATTGCCGTACTTGGGAGAAATTGCTTTACAAATGTTGGGGTTCTTTTTTTCCTTTATTTGTTGAGAAAATGAAAAATTTTGAGCTAAAGCTACGTCTTATTGAAGAAAAGGGATTGTTTTTATTTTAACTGCCCAATTCTAATAAATTCTATGAAACACCTGTGGGGTCAAAATGCTCACTATACCCCTAGATGAATTCCTCAAGGGGTGTAGTTTCCGAAATGCGGTCAGTTGTGGGGGGTTTCCACTGTTTTGTCCCCTCAGGGGCTAAATTTGAGCTCCAAAAGCCAAATGGCGCTCTTTCCCTTGCTGATGTCCAAACAGCCGTTTATGACCACATGTGGGTTGTTGTTTTACTCGGAAGAAATTTCTTTACAAATTTTACAGTGCCTTTGAGACTTTAGTCCTTGTGGAAATGAGAAAAAATTAGCTAAACCTACATTTTCTTTGAGAAAATGTTGATTTTCATTTTCACGGACTACTTCCAATAATTTCTGCGAAAAAACCTGTGCAGTCAAAATGCTCACTATACCCCTAGATAATTTCCTCAATGGGTTCAGTTTCTAAAATGGGGTCACTTGTAGAGGGTTTCCACTGTTTTGTCCCTTCAGGGGCTTTTCAAATGCGACATGGCCTCCGCAAACCATTCCTGCTAAATTTGAGCTCCAAAAGCCAAATGGCGCACTTTCCCTTCTCAGCCCTGCCGTGTGTCCAAACAGCCATTTATGACCACATATGGGGTGTTGTTTTACTCGGGAGAAATTGCTTTACAAATTTTGCAGTTCTTTTTTTTCCTTTAGACCTTGTAGAAATGAGAAAAAATTAGCTAACCCTACATTTTCTTTGAAAAAATGTAGGTTTTAATTTTCACTGCCTACTTCCAATAATTTCTGCAATAAACCTGGGGGGGGGAGTCAAAATGCTCACTATACCTCTAGATAATTTCCTTGAGGGGTGTAGTTTCGCAAATGTGGTCATTTGTGGGGGGTTTCCACAGTTTTGGCACCGCAAGAGCCCTTCAAACCTGACATGGTGCCTAAAATCTATTCTTAAAAAGAAGGCCCCAAAATCCGCTAGTTGCTCCTTTGCTTCTGAGGCCGGTGCTTTAGTCCATTAGCACACTAGGGCCACATGTGGAATATTTCCTAAAACTGCAGAATCCGGGCAATAAATATTGAGTTGCATTTCTCTGGTAAAACTGTCTGTGTTACAACAAAAAATATGGATGAAAAATGAATTTCTGCAACAAAAAAAAAGAAATTTGCAAATTTCACCTCTACATTGCTTTAATTCCTGTGAAACGTCTAAAAAGTTAAGAAACTTTCTATATGCTGTTTTGAATACTTTGAGGGGGGAAGCTTTTAAAATGGGGTGACTTATTAGGGGTTTCTATATATAAGGCCCTCAAAGCCACTTCACAACTAAACTGGCCCATGTAAAAATAGCCTTCTGAAATTTTATTGAAAATGTGGGAAATTTCTGCTAAAGTTCTAAGCCTTGTGACGTCCTAGAAAAATAAAAGGACATTCAAAAAACGATGCCAATCTAAAGTAGACATATGGGGGATGTTAATTAGTAACAATTTTGTGTGGTATAACTGCCTATCTTACAAGCAGATACATTTAAATTTAGAAAAATATTTTGCCAAATTTTTGTGTTTTTCACAATTAAATACTAAATGTATCGAGAAAATGTTGCCAGTAACATAAAGTCCAATGTGTCACGAGAAAAACATCTCAGAATCGCTTGGATAGGTAAAAGCATTCCAGAGTTATTACCACATAAAGTGACACGTCAGATTTGAAAAATGAGGCTCTGTCGGGAAGGTCAAAAGAGGCCAAAGAGGGAAGGGGTTAATGCTTTATTTATATGAGAATGAGGATTACTGTATAAATATACATGGAGACAACCCTTTTCTTTATGCCCTACTAGGGAATATGGACATCTGTCTATGAGCCCCTCCATGAGCCACAGCTGACAGTCACTCACATTTAGCAACCCTCACTCTGGTGGACACAGCTGCCAATGATTTACATGGTCAGCCATTAATTTGAATGCGGGAAATGCGTGTTTGCCCAGAGTTGCCCTTTGTGGTCATAGCTGATCACCAGAGGTTTCTGAAGCAAAACTTATAGCGGTCATCTGGCTTAATTGTAAAATATTTATACACACACACGCAATGATACCTGTTAAGGAGTGGGATATATAAGGCAACAAGTGGTCAGTCAGTTCTTGAATTTCAAATATTCAAGTATAAGGATTTTAGCGACTTTGACAAGAGCTAAATTGTGATGGCTAAACTACTGGGTCAGATCATCTCCAAAACGGTAGGTAAAGTGGTCCAAGGAAGTACAATCCATGAACTGGCACCAGGGTCACAGCACCCAAGGCCCATTGATGCACTTAGGGACCGAAGGCTAGCCGCTTTGGTTCGATCCCTACAGAAGAGCTACTATAGCATAGATTGTTGGATATGATTCCATGGTGTTAGAACATAGTGCATCGCAGCTTGCTGTGTAACCGCAGACTGGTCAGAGTACCAATGCTGACCCCAGTCCACTGCTGAAAGCCTACAATGGGCATGTGAGCATCTGAACTGGACAATAAAGCAATGGAAGAAGGTGGCCTGGTTTTATGAATCATGTTTTATTTTACATCATTTTGACTGCCGGGTGCGTCACCTGGGAATAAATGACACCAAGATGCACTATGGGAAAAAGGCAAGCTGGTGGAGACAGTTTGATTGCCTGGGCAATGTTCTGCTGGGAAAACTTGGATCTTGACTTTCATGTGGATGTTACTTTGACACGTACCACCTATCTAAACATTGTTGCAGACCAAGTACACCCCTTCATGACAGGGATATTCCTTAATAGCAGTGGCCTCTTTTAGAAGGGTAATGCTTCTTGCCAAAATAGAACATTTTTCAGGAATGGTTTGAGGAACATGATAGAAATCAAGGTGTTGACGGCCTCCAAATTCCCTAGATCTAAATCCGATTGTGCATTTGTAGGCCCCACCTCACAGCTTACAGGACTTAAAGGATCTGCTGCTAATGTCTTGGTGCCAGATACCACAGGGCACCTTCATAGTTCTTAAGGAGTCCGTGTCTCGACGGGTCAGAGCTGTTTTGGTAGCATGAGTGAGACCTACACAATATTAGGCAGATGGTTTTAATATTCGAGCTGAATGATGCATAAATGCATACATATATATACAGTATGTCAGATTGTACATATGTGTCATATTTATAATTTGAACTTTAGATTTTATATTTTCAAATCTCCAGTGCCTTTTCAACTTTACCTTTTACCTTTCAGCAATTTTGGTTGAGCTGGAACAAAATATTTTTACTTAGTTTCATGAATAAAGGTGTCACATTCCTCCTTTAGTTGTGTATGAAAGCATTATAACTGTGCTATATTATAAGATTCTGACTCAGAAACTGAGAAAATGCCAAAATTGGTGTGAAAGTCAATGACATTGCCAAAATCCTACAACGTTTCACAATTACATTTCAAAATAATTGATGAAGGGAACCATGGATCGCCCAGGTACTAATACACAATTCATTTATCTCTTTATTTGCATACTGAGATTTGGACATGAAAGAAGTCCCTTTCCATTATCATGTTCTGGCTAATTATCACATACCAAATTTTCCTTTCATATCATTAAAGGTGATGAAAAGAGTATGATGTCATCAGCAGGAGAGAATTTCCTATTTCCTGGACTATGTTGTTCTTTCCCTCTTCCTACCCTGCTGCAGTGACTACTCCAAAATAATATTTTCCTACCTCCCACTTACACATGTGTTTTGTTTTACTATCTCACATATACAACACTGACATCATGTGGGCACATGCAAAAACACAACTGTACACATGTATGACAAAAGCACCATTATCTTTTGATAAGAGATATATTTATTTATATAAGATGAATACAATTGAATAGTTTAAATTGTATCTGTCACCAATTTTCGGGGTATAATCAACATTAGTTTATGATAAATATTCCCTTGTGGGCAGACAGGTAAATTATATCTTTAACTTTTTTGGTGTCTCTTCAGGCGATTTTTCCAGTAACTTTTACATTAAAGTGAATTAGTCTGAAGGGTTGCCTTCCGTCTGAATGAGTCTAAAGGCTGGTACTGCAGTATGGGCTCTGACCAATCAGAATCAGCTAAGTAAGTCAGGTGACATGACTGACCAATCAGCTGCTCAAGCCTGTATTTTAAGAGAACTGGACAAGGAAAGAACCCCCAATGAATATTCATGAGCAGCCATTTTATTAAGATACATAGATGCAATTCAGAGCTGCAGTGTAAGATACTGGAAGAAAGTCAGAATCACATATTTATCGTCTGAATTAATGACCAAAGTGAAAAAAAACAAAACTGAATTTCGATGACGGACGCTATTTAAGGGACACTGAAACAACTGGTAGACAATCAGGTGAATGAGTATTTATGTGCAAATAGGATCATGTTTGATATCCTATATCATGCATGACCAGTACAGAAGTCACATTCCAGACACCTGTGGGTACAAAATGTTTGGGATCTTAGGCCCTTTGCATCAATATGACCATACCCATAGTAAAGTTCCCCTATGTAAAGAAAACCCCAAATTATCAAATAACAGTCCTATACAGTGCTCAAATGATATTGCTATGCTGTTTTCATGTACTACAGTACCCAAGCAATACTTCCATCTAATTCCCACTTAAAAGGGCAACACAGTGATCAAAAATACTTTAATACAGCATCTAGAACCATAACATGCCCAAATAATGCCACAATACAGTGCCCACAATGCACGAGAAAGCACTTGTCATTCATTTAGTAAACAATGTAAGTTGACACTTCTGAATAAAATTGTGTTAGGACCACATCCCCTTTTTTGAAAGTAGGGAAGGAAAAGATAACTACGATTAATGCTAGGGCTACAAGGCGGCACAGGTTAAGCGGCCAAAGATCACTGTGTGCCCCTGCGTGCATCGCATGTAATTAAAGTAAATGTGGCCACGTTGCGACCCGCGGACTGCTGCGACCACGACCCGACAGTCACAAGAAATCTAGCAACGTGGCTTCAATTATGTGTGGTGCACGCAGGGGCACAAAGCGGTCTTTGGCCATACAACCAGTGAGGAGGCCAAAGTTGCCGTGTAGCCCTAGCCTAAATGATGAAACTTGTACTGTTACATTTATTAACCCCTTAACGACATGTCACGTACTGGTACACGGTAGCCGTTAAGGCAGGGGTCAGGAACCTTTTTGGCTAAGAGAGCCGTAAACGCCACATATTTTGAAATATAATTCCGCGAGAGCCGTACAATATGTTTAAAGGGCCATTGACAGATCAATCGCTCCAATGTTCACTTAGTACAGCAAGGAATGCTCCTCCCTGCTGTATAAAGCCACAACTGGACTGAAACAATGGTAATTAGCAGTAAAAAAATTAAATAAATAACTTACATTGTGAGCTTGCGATGCATGACATCAGTCCAGCAGTCTGGCTTCTTCTTTTTCCTGCGCATGACTGGAAGCTGGCATTCTTCCCACCTGATGTTGAGAGAATGCCAGCTTTGAGGCATTCGCAGAAGAAAGAAGCTGGAATGTTGGACATGTCACACAACGCATTGTCAGTTATGTCAATTATCTATTTTATTATTTTACAGCGAATTATTGTTTAGGTCCAGCGGTGGCTTAGTGCAGCAGAGAGGAACACTCCTTTGTGTACTAAGTGACCGCTGGAGCAATTGTATCTGTCAGTGTCATGTTCATCGCGCCAACACTGAAGAATGAAGTACAATTTTCAGTGCTTCATTCCTCAGTGTGAATAGGAGCCTAAGTGTGCCAAAAATCTAGTTTCTCTGAGAATAAGACAGTCTTATATTACTGTCACCCAAAAACGTGGGGTGTCTTAGAAAACACCTGGTGGAAGCGGTGGGCTTCTAACAGTAGAGGACCACCACTAATGTCACAGTCCCATCACTGCTATCCGCTGCCTGTATACCGCTGCCTGGAATAGTGGAGGCTGCAGCGCTGGCTGTGATAGGATTGTGCAAGATGTCACATCCTATCACCTCCACCGCAATCCTGGAAAGCACCGGGGTGTCACTGCCTTAAGTGCTGTATACAGGCATCAGTTAGCGGTGATTGGCCTGTGACACTATTAGGCTGCTTTCACACTGTTTTTTTTTTTTTTAAATATGCGCTGATTTTATCTGCTATCCATAGAAGTCTATGGAGACTTGCGGATTCTGCATCCATGCCACAGTTGCAGAATCTGCTGCGATTCAACCTATTGCAGTGTCCTATATTTGGCGGAACTCCCATAGACTTCTACGGGGCTGCAGATTGCATTCCCGTAAATATAAATAAGCATCAGCATAATGCAGTGAAATCTGCATAGAGAAAATTTTGATTACGGCAGATGTTATCTGCCGCTGATTCAGCGACAGATAAAATCTGTTCTACAGTGTGAACATAGCCATTTCCCCAAATAAAACCTCTCCCTCAGGACTCCCCTGGAATTAAAGGACTTCTGCCACCTATATTTCATGCTTGGGGGCTTTTAAATCATCTCTTGGGGGTATAAGAAACTGATTTAAAGCCCCCCAAGAGTGAACTAGCAGCGATCGGTACCTGCCGAATATGTATTTATATTCGTTGTGCTCTGCAGCTCCGACTACCGGGTTGATCCCTGCATCTTACGTCACGCTGCTCCCTCTCTCTCCATAGAGGTAAATGGAATCTGCTGGCAGCGTATGCGCACCAGTGGCAGCACAACGTAAGATGCACGGTTCAACGCGGAAGTAAGAGCTGCGGAGCACAACGAATATAAATGGAGGGGGTTATGAAGCTCATGTCTGCGAGCCAGATACGGCCATCAAAAGAGCCATATCTGGCTCGCGAGCCATAGGTTCCCGACCCCTGCGTTAAGGGGACGTATGGAGCGGGCTTACGGGCTGAGCTCGCTCCATACACAGTGGGTGACGGCTGTGTAACACATCCGACACCTCATTGCAACGGACTGAATCAAAGATCACTTTGACTCCGCCTGTTTAAAACCTTACTTACCGCTGTAAATCGCGACCGCAGCATTTAAATTGTTAGAATCAGGGGGGCGCCCCCTCAAATACGCCATTGCGCCCCCCACGGCACGATCGGCCGTTTACAGTGGTTGTTATGGCAGTCTGAGGGCCTAATAAAGGCCCCCAGGTCTGCCATGTTTGTATATCATGCAAGCAATACAACGATCGCTGCTTCAAGTCTTCAAGGGGGACTAGCAAAAAAAGTAAAAAACTGTTTATCATGCAAACGATTCAAGCGATTTGTATATCATTTGTATATTATGGATCTCTGCTTCAAGTCTCCTAGGGGGACTAGTAAAAAAAGTAAAAAACAGTTTAATAAAGATTTTTATAATGTTCCAAAAAATATATATATTAAAAGTAAAAAAAAAACAACCTTCTCCCATGTTTTCTCGAAAGAAATTTTACAAAAAATAAAAGTTAACATAACTGGTATCGCCGCGTCCGTAAAAGTCCGATCTGCCAAAATATAGTGTTGTTTAACCCGCTCGGTGAACGATGTAAAAAAATATATAAAACATGCAAATTGCTGTTTTTTTGGTCACCTTAGCTCTATAAAAAAAAGGAAGAAAAAGTGAACAAAAAGTCGCTTGTACCCCAAAATGGTATTAGTGAAAACTACAGCTCACCCCACAAAATTTAAGCCCTCAGACCTCTAAATTGATGGAAAAGGAAAAAAGTTATGGCTCTCAGAATATGGCAACACAAAACATTTTTTTTTAGCCAATAGTTTTATTTTTTTAAAAGTGGTAAAACATAAAACAAAACATATAAATTTGGTACCGACGTAATCGTATCAACCTGTAGAATAAGGTGAATATGTCATTTTTACCGCCTGATGGACGCCGTAAAAACAAAACCTCCAAAAATATACTGCAATACATAGTGCAAGCGATCCAAGGATGGCTGATTCAAGTTTCCTAGGGAGACTAATAATAAAAAGCTGTTAAAGAAAGTTTTTTTATGTACAAAAAATATATAAAAATTTCAGAAAACCCTCCTTTTCCCAAAAAGCATAATTGGTATCGCCGTGTCTGTTAAAGTCCAAACTATTCGAATATCACAGTTTTTAATCCGCACGGTGAACGCCGTAAATAAACAAATAAATTCCAGAATCACTTTTTTTTGGTCACCTCATCTTCCACAATGAAATGGAATAAAAAGTGATCAAAAAGTCTTTTGTACCCCAAAATGGTACCAATAGAAACAAAAGCTCGTCCCGCAAAAGTAAGGCTGGGTTCACACGACCTATTTTCAGACGTAAACGAGGCGTATTATGCCTCGTTTTACGTCTGAAAATAGGGCTACAATACGTCGGCAAACATCTGCCCATTCATTTGAATGGGTTTGCCGACGTACTGTGCAGACAACCTGTCATTTACGCGTCGTCGTTTGACAGCTGTCAAACGACGACGCGTAAATGGACTGCCTCGGCAAAGAAGAGCAGGGCACTTCTTTGCCACGTAATTTGAGCTGTTCTTCATTGAACTCAATGAAGCACAGCTCAAGATTTATGAGCGTCTCAGACGCCTCGTAAATTACGAGGAGGAGCATTTACGTGTGAAACGAGGCAGCTGTAAACAGTCTGTCTTTTCACACGTAAATGCCTCTCATCGTGTGAACATACCCTAAGTCATCATATGCGTAAGAAAAATAAAAAAGTTATGGCTCTCAGAAAGTGGTGACATAAAACTATTTTGTGTTGTAACAATTCGATTTTTCCTTGTAAAAGCAGTAAAACATAAAGAAACAATATAAATTTGGTATCAGCGTAATTATATTGACCCACAGAATAAAGTTAAGATGTCACTTTTATTGCACGGTTAACGCTGCAAAAACGAAACCCAAAAAACAATGGAAAAATCACATTTTTTTTTCCCATTCCACCCCACAAATAATTTTTTGCCCGTTTTCCAGTACATTATATGGTACAATTTATGGTGCCATGAAAAACGACAATTCGTCCTGCAAAAAATTTGCCCCACTCGGCTTTATTGACGGAAAAAATTACAACTTTATGGCTTTTGGAAGGTGGGGAGGAAAAAGCGAAAATAAAAATCTGAAAAATGGCTGTGGTCGGAAGAAGTTAACAATAATTACAATATATTGGCTAAATACCAGTGCCACAAAGTGGCCAAAAAAGTGTACTATGTAGTGCGCAAATATTAACACCATACAATACAGTGTCATTTTATATTTTACAGTAGAGATATCAGTGTTATACAGAGCCCAACAGTGCTCAGATCCCAGGTTTTCAAGTCGGCCAATTCTGATGAAGCAAGGAATTCTAGTTAGTTCTAGTTGGTTAATGTATTGCTACTTCTATATTCCAGTCCTGGATATAAAATGCTTCAATACCAGAACTGGCTTCAAACAGCCAACTTAAAAAAAATCAAAATATAGCAAAATGTGGGAAAAAAAACAACCATACAGAATTATAGCGTTAGGCCACGTTCAGACGTGGCGGAATTGCTGTTGAATTCTGCTGCGGACAGTCCACAGTGGAATTCTGCAGCAGCCGTTTTTTACATTTGTTTCTATACATTCTTAGGAAACTTAGTTCAGACGTTGCGGTAAATAACTGTGGAAATTAGGCTGCGGAGCAGAATTTTCCCTCCGCAGCATGCACATTATGTTGCGGAGAAGAAGCGGAATTTCACTGCGGATTTCAGCTTTTGCAATGCAAAAACTGAAATCTGTGGCAAGTCCGCTGTGATATCTGCAATGTCTGAATTACCTGTCAAATATGCAAATATTGGTGCAGATTCGTTACGTAATTGCCCCGAATCTGCACCAACATATGCAGCAGAAAAATTCTGCCATGTCTGAACGTGGCTGTAAGAACTTTACTGTGCTGTTGTTAATCCGATTATCCATCCATTATCTAGTCATTCCCCTTCCCGTATCTGGTCACTGTCCATGACACATGGAGAGGCCAATGATTCCCATAAAATCATCACAGTCAACTCCTGCTGCTAAGAAAATTCTAATGATCTGATTTTCTAAGTTAGTTCTATCCATATCAGCTTCAAAACTGAGCCTTTTCTCGAGCCTTTTTGCTCCATAAAGTGAATTTAAAGTATCCTGCTTATTCAGCGTCTGCACGTAACTTAATTTGGTGCTTTGCACACCCGAAAATGTAGTCATTAACCCAGGGGCGTAGCTAGAGGCTCATGGGCCCCGATGCAAAAATTCTTACTGGGCCCCCCCCCCCCCCGCAAACTTCTCATGGCCGACGGTCCGCAGCTTTCAGCTGCATCGCTGGGTCTCCTAAGTGACCCAACAATGCAGCACTAGCAGCCGGGGGCGTCACGAAGGCTGGGTTCACACACACTATTTACGGTCGTAATTCGGGCGTTTTAGCATTGAATTACGTCCGAAAATGCGGCTCAAAAGCGTCGGCAAACATCTGCCCATTCATTTGAATGGGTCTTACGATGTTCTGTGCCGACGGTCATTTTTTTTACGCGCCGCTGTCAAAAGGCGGCGCGTAAAAAAGACGCCCGCGTCAAAAAAGTGCCTGTCACTTCTTCAGACGTAAATAGAGCCGTTTTCCATGGACTCCATGGAAAACCAGCTTCAATTACTTCCGTAATGGAAGCAGCAAAAGACGCCTGCACATGCCATTACGGCTGAAATTACGGTGCTGTTTTCTCCTGAAAACAGCACCGTAATTTCAGCCATAACAGACGCTGCCGTGTGAACATACCCTCAGGGCTTAAAATGTCAGGGAAATAGCTCCAATACATATGTGTCCGCCCCAAAAAAAGTGTGTATATGAGACAGCATAGCATATCTATAGCACTACGACCCTATAAACTATGGATAGGATTAGATACATTGGCTCAGCAGACAGTATCACACATGATAGGATTAGATAGTGGCTCAGAAGGCAGTATCACACATGATAGGATTAGATACAGTGGCTCAGCAGACAGTATCACACATGATAGGATTAGATACAGTGGCTCAGCAGACAGTATCACACATGATAGGATTAGATACAGTGGCTCAGCAGACAGTACCACACATGATAGGATTAGATACAGTGGCTCAGAAGGCAGTATCACACATGATAGGATTAGATACAGTGGCTCAGAAGGCAGTATCACACATGATAGGATTAGATACAGTGGCTCAGAAGGCAGTATCACACATGATAGGATTAGATACAGTGGCTCAGAAGGCAGTATCACACATGATAGGATTAGATACAGTGGCCCAGCAGACAGTATCACACATGATAGGATTAGATACAGTGGCTCAGCAGACAGTACCACACATGATAGGATTAGATACAGTGGCTCAGAAGGCAGTATCACACATGATAGGATTAGATACAGTGGCCCAGCAGACAGTATCACACATGATAGGATTAGATACAGTGGCTCAGCAGACAGTACCACACATGATAGGATTAGATACAGTGGCTCAGAAGGCAGTATCACACATGATAGGATTAGATACAGTGGCTCAGCAGACAGTATCACACATGATCGGATTAGATATAGGGCCCAGAAGACAGTATCACACAAGATACGATTAGATACAGGGCCCAGCAGACAGTATCACACATGATTGGATTAGATACACAGCTCAGCAGACTGTATCACACATGATAGTATTAGATACAGGGCCCAGCTCGCTGACATTGCGGCTCCAGCGCTGGACCCAGGAAAGGTAAGAATAATAATTTTGCTTCTTTATGTGTTACTGATTATTTTTGTGTGTTTGTTTACAGGTTCGGTTGTTGGACTTCGGATACGAGGACTTCAATGACGGCGTTTTTTTTATTCTCAATAAAATGGTTAATGAGGGTTGTTTTTTTATTTCAATAAAATATTTTTTCTATGTGCTTGTATCTTTTTAAACTTTATTATCACCGCCTTAGTAATGGCCGCCGGCTGATTGACAACCTCCATTACTAAGGCGGGGCTTAATGTTAGCCGGTGCAGAGGCCAACACTAACCCCCATTATTACCCCGGTACCCACCGCCACCAGGAGTACTGGGAAGAGCCGGGTACGAACCAGTACCCGACCATCTGTAGTGACGGGCAGGCACCGGGGTGGCCGCAGGCTGGTAGTATTAGGCTGGGGAAGGCCAAAAACAGTGGCCCTTCCCACCCTTGTAATGCTTCCTGCTGCTGCTGTGTTGTATCTGGCTGGTTATGAAAATTGGGGGGGACCCGACATCGTTCTTTCCAATTTTTTATTTTTTTTTAAATGACGTGGGGTCCCCCCCATTTTTCATAACCAGCCAGATACAATAAAGCAGCAGCAGCCTAGCATCACCAGGGTAGTAGGGGCCACTGTATCTGGCCTTTCCCCTCCTGATACCAGCCTGCGACCACCCCAGTGGCCGACCATCACTACAAATGGTCAAGTACTGGATCGTACCCGGCTCTTCCCAGCACCCCTGGGTGCCGGGGTAATAAAGGGGGTTAGTGTTAGCCTCTGCATCGGCTAACACTAAGCCCCGCCTTAGTAATGGATGCTGTCAATCAGCCGGCGGCCATTACTAAGGCGGTGATAATAAAGTTTAAAAAAAAACACAAAGACATAGAAAAAATATTTTATTGAAATAAAAAAATAAAAACACACAACCCTCATTAACCATTTTATTAATAAAAAAAAAAAGCTGTCATCGAAGTAGTCCTGGAATCCCTGTAGTCCAACGACCGAACCTGTAAGAAAACACACAAAAAACGATTAGTAACACGTGTTAGGGTATGTGCACACACACTAATTACGTCCGTAATTGACGGACGTATTTCGGCCGCAAGTACCGGACCGAACACAGTGCAAGGAGCCGGGCTCCTAGCGTCGCACTTATGTACGATGCTAGCAGGACAACTGTCCCGTACTGAAAACATGATTACACTACGGGACAGTTGTCCTGCAGCGAGGCAGGGACTCCTAGCGTCGTACATAAGTATGATGCTAGGAGCCCGGCTCCCTGCACTGTGTTCGGTCCGGGACTTGCGGCCGAAATACGTCCGTCAATTACGGACGTAATTAGTGTCTGTGCACATACCCTAAGGCTTAGATACAGGGCCCATGTGTGATACTGTCTGTGGGACCCTGTATCTAAGCCTACCACAACGTAGGCTTAGATACAGGGTCCAGCAGACAGTAATCTTATACAGTATAAGATTACTGTGTGCTGGGGCCCTGTATCTAAACCTAGTGTGGTAGGCTTAGATACAGGGCCCAGCAGACAGGATCACACATGGGCCATGTATCTAAGCCTACCATGTGATTGGCTTAGATAAAGGGCCCAGCAGACAGGATCACACAATCTGTGATCCTGTCTCATGGGCCCCCTAAGCCTGCTACATCGTAGGCTTAGGGGTTGTGCAGTCCCTAAACATTGATGGCCTATCCTCAGGATAGGCCATCAATAGCTGATGTGTCGCCCGGGACCCGCAAATCAGCTGTTTTGAAGGGGACGCAGCACTCGTACGAGAGCTTCTCCCCTTCATTTCACTACTTGCTCACACTGTGAATCGCCGACACCGATTCACAGTGTGACCGGAATGAAGGGGAGCAGCTCTCGTACGAGTGCTGCGGCCCCTTCAAAACAGCTGATTGGCGGGTCCCGGGAGTCGGACCCCGCCAGTCAGGGCTAAGCTTACCTTCCTCTTCGGCCGCGGCGGGAGTTCTGTAGTCTCGATGCTGTGCGCGGCGGCATAGCGCTGTGACGTCATGCGCTGCGCACAGCGCCTGACATCAGGACCTCCGCTGCCATCCGGAACCAGGAAGGTAAGTAAAGTATGTTACTATAGTAACAGGGGCCCGCGGCCCGAGTTACTATAGTAACTTTTTATTGATGTGGTGCGGGGGGCCGTGGGCCCCCCTGGCTTCGGGGCCCGGTCGCAATTGCGACCGCTGCGACCCCTATAGCTACGCCAGTGCATTAACCACTGTGCCTAAATGTAAGGTGCTGAGGGTTAATTATCTTCTCCCAGATCTAAAAGGGTTAAAGGGGTTTATATATAAAATATATTTTTTTGTCTAGAGCAGTAAAATACAATTGTATCCGTTATCAGTATCAATATCCTGGGCTCATCCTGCGAGTCTTTTTGTTCAAAACTATTACGTTTTTTGTCCTATAATTGTCTCTTACTCAGGAAAAAAACATTTTCTCACACAAAATAAATCAGTCTGTTTAATATTGTAGATTTATGAAGAGTTCCTATGTTTTTGCAATTTTATTGAAACCATATATATAGAAGCCTAATAAAATATATTCTCGCCGGATAAAAATACAGCAGAAGATTTTGCTTTATGAGCGTGCTATAATTTTTATGTCCAGAATTGTCTGGGTTTATTAGGACTATACATATTGAAGCATCTGTATTTAAAATATTCTGTGTGTGGTGTAGGCTTGGCTTCTGATTTGCAGGGTATCAGCTTTAAGTTTTCTATAATATTTAGCGATTGGCCACTGCATTAGGATTTTTCTTGAGGTAAATAATAGCGGCTTGTAATGTTTGAACCCATAAAGGGTTCCAGCCTTAAGTATTTTTTCTGCCTCAATACTTACTGCCCCTATAATCATGGTTCCATGCACACTAATATTTCCTCTGATACAGTATGATCAATGCTGTGGAAAAACATTTATTATATTTCTTTCAGCTACTTAGAGACATTACTGAATTATGGCTGTGGCGGAATGAATCTTCCGCGCATTCCCCCTTCATTTGACGTTTTTACAATCTTCATTTCAGCTCTACCACCACTGAGCTTGAGAAAAGGCAGAGACCTTTCTCTAATGTGTGCCACAGGGGCGAAACCAACCTCAGGTGCTTTCCTTTCATAGCCTGCCCTGAGCACCTCACATGTCATGGATTTTTATTCAGTCATAGATGCCATCTGCAGAGCAGAGATGACAGCACAATAAAGGCGGCCATGACTTTAGCAAGATTGGAAATTATATTTCTTGAACGAGTGCTTAGCAAATTTGGGTTTCTTGAGTGGAAAGGTGTAGGAGACGTGTACGGAGAAGAATAGGGTTTTGTTTGAGAAAATGAAAACGAATTCAAAAATAATAATGAAATGTGCTGGTCTTATAGTGTGTGCTAGGCGTTGTGGTAAGCAATGTGTTATATGTTACAATATTCAATACACAATATCTAACTTTGGAATTAATTTTAGCTAAAACAGGCTCTAAATCTTCAATGTACAAAATGTTCTTTCTTTTAGGCATTCTGAACTAATAAAAATAGGACAACATTAAAGAGGTCCTTTGTCCTTTAGTAGTAGTAAAAGGGGTTGTCCACTACCGGGCAACTGATGACCTATCCACCACATAGGTCATCAGTGTATGATCGGTCCAGGTCCGACACCCAGACCCCGAACTGCTCAGCTGCTGTGGCTTCCTTTGGGTACCGGACGTCCATGCCGGAAGCAGGTGGCTCCAGTCATGGAATAGCGGCCGAGCACATACTGTGCAATGAAATCCTGTACCCGCAGGCAGCCATCACAGTTGATTGGTGCGGGGTACGGTTGTCAGACCCGCACCGATCATGTTCACACCTGCATTGCATAATCCGTTACTCTGATCCATCTTTAGATCAGAATAAGGATAAAAACGGAATCGTTAAAAATCCTATTGAAGTCAAAATAACGGATGTAAATGGATTACAATCCGTTTGTATCCATTTTACATTGACACCAGTGAGAAAAATAACCCATCCGTTACAAATCAATTTTTTTGAAAGGAGAAAAAGTCCTCCACTCTACACTTTTGTCTCCGTCAGAAAAATGGATGACTAACATAACGGACACAAACGGATGCAATTAAAGATCCCATTGATTTGAAACGTGATTTTTAACAGATCTATTTTTATCCATATTCTGATCTAAAAACAGAGTAACAGATTATACAACGCAAGAGTGAATTTAGCCTTAGCTCAGTTGCACACGACCAAGTGCGACTTGGCTGTTTTTCTCGCCATCCGCGTGGAACCCGATAGTTTTCACGGATTCATTCACTTTAGTGGGTGACTTTCTGATCCATGGAAAGATAGAACATGTCCTATCTTTCCACAGATCACGGACGAGACTTGGGTGGCACACACAGTCGTGTGCATTAGGGCTTATCCTCTTAAATCTAGTGTTACACAGAAACTTTTCACGTGACACACTGAAAAAATGTTGCACACTAATGGCGCATACTGTAACAGCGTAAAGCAGCCAAATCGAACATAGGCACGTTCACTTATAACACTGGGCCATTTCCACTATGGCATCATCACAGTTTGCCACAGCTGACATACACTATATGGCCAAAGGTATGTGGACACCTGACCATCACACCTATATGAGGTTGTTGGACATCCCATTCCAAAACTGTGGGCGTAAATTTGGAGTTGGACCATTTTCCTTGGCTGTAATATCCTCCACTCTTCTGGGAAGGCTTTCTACAAGATAAAAGAGTGTGTCTGTCAAAATTTGTCCCCATTCAGCCAAAAGAGCATTTGTGACGTCAGGCACTGATGTCGGATGAGAAGGTTTGGCTCACCATTGGCGTTCCAATTTAACACAAAGGGGTTTCTATGGGATAAGGTCATGACTTATGGACCGGTAGCCCTGCTCTGTGAGTTTGCACAGTCTTCTGCTTCGTTGCTGCGCTGTTGTTACTCCTAGATGCTTCCACTTCACAATAACAGCACTTACAGTTTACCGGGGCAGATTTAGCAGATCAAAAATGTCATGTTTAAAGTCACTGAGCTCTTCAATATAACTCATAGTACTAGCAAAGTTTTCTATGGCGATTACATGGCTGTGTGCTTAATTTTATACACCTGTTTGTAATAGATGTGGCTGAAACACCAGAAATCATTAATTAGGATGGGTGTCCACATACTTTTGGCCATATAGTGTAGATACACTATTTCCAGTTACTTTTACCTCAATTTTATTTTTTCCTTACATTGTTTTCTTTATCTACTGACCAATATCAGCCTAGGCAGAGAGAAAGACTCTGTGGTACTTCTGTCGTCTGAATGAATATAATGACATCCTTGTAAAAGTGACATTCTTTACGCTCCATTGCACTTTTGCGCACACAAGGGCAAATGCTTTATTACTAAATTGACCTGGGCCCAGTGACAGATCCTTTTTACACTATGTGACTTGGGTACATTGGCCCCCATCAAATCGTTTTGTTTACTAAGCACATTTATCGCCTATGTATAGGATAGGTGATAAATGTATGATCGTCGGGGTACCCACCCTTTGGGACTACCACCCATCAAAATCCTCCTTACTGCGATCGTGCAGTATGGAGGAACAGAGGTAAAGATATCGGTTCTAGTAATTGGTGGGAGTCCCAGTGGTAAGGGTCCCAGCGATCATACATTTATCCGCTATCGTGTGGATAGGTTTTAATTGTTCTTAGTGGAAAAACCCTTTAAAGGACAAAATCTCATAACCAACCCTGCAGTTATACAGAACATATACAAGTCTACTTTTATTTGCATTGTAAACTCTGCTGTTATCGTTGTGCACACACGCCTATATAGTGAATAACAAAAAACAGACTATTTGTAAATTACAGGGGTATTCTTATCTATTAATTTTATGGCATATGCTACACACACATATATATATATATATATATATATATATATATATATATATATATATACCGTATATATATATATATATATATATATATATTTTTTTTTTTTAAATGTCCTGTGATTTAAAGTGGTTGTTTAGTTTAGATAACCCATTTTTATAAGTCTTATTTGGAAGGGTGATCTTCTGTTCAGGATCCTTATCTCTTGGTCATAGTGGAGAGTGGTTACAAAGAGCGGCTACTACTCTGGAGGACCTTTCCTGTTCTGCATTACACACAAGCCATTGATTAGAATGGGTGCTGTCAGGCACGTATTTTCCACTAGGCACTGGTGGTGCAGTGCCTAGGGTGTCCAGCAGGGGGGGGGGGGGCGCTGCAGGATTTTTTAATTTTTGTATTCATTTCTAAAAAAAATAATATGTAACCTGACTGACCAGTGGTCGGGGGGGGGGGGTGGGCTAAACCAGAGCTCTTCAGACTGTAAAACACACCCTCTATTAAAGGATTGGCCAGAACTGCTCACATGAGCAGATGTGGCCAATCCGAGAGCAGTGGGAGTGTTTTAGACTCATAGTCCAAGAAACGCTGTGGGGAATGGATGGCACAGCAGGAGGGCACCGCACCAGGTTAGGTATGTATAAATGTGCTTTATCTTGTATAGCCTTTCAATTGTATCCGCGTCTCAGGAAGTGGATACAATTGAAAGCGTCGGCGAGGCAAGGGAACCAACAGTTCCCTTCTTCAATATCCAGAGCTTTTCTTGTGGCACAGGCGGCGCGATGACGGCATCACGATGCCTGCCGTCGCTTGAGCACGCCTGATCAGAAAAAAACCATGCCGGCATCAACAGAAAACGTAATTGTTGAGTCCCGCCGACGTTAGTAACTCCTAGCACAGATACTCCTTTGTATCTGAAGGAGTCCCCACACTAGGTTTATAGTGGCACATGCATCCGAGATGCGCCAAAATTCTGGCGCATCTCGGGTGATCCTGCGCCGCTTACAAGGCTTAGTAAACTAAGCTGTGACAACTCTAAGCTGTCATTTGTTAGTTTACATCACGTGGTGGCCGGTTACCTAATTTCATTGCCCTACTTTTAAAAGTAGGCCAATGAACTGAGGTAACCTGGGACCATGTGATGCCTACTACCCAATGATAGCTTAGAGCTATTACTGCTTAGTTTACTGTTACGGACTCAGCAAGGTAAGTATAATAATACCAAGGTAGAGGAAAAAATGATCCAGCGCTGATGGTGATTAAAAGGGAAAAGCAAGTCCCATATTTATTGAAGAAATCCTTAAAATCGAAAGGGAGACGCAGTCCCAAGGCAGGAGTAGTCAGGGTGTATACCCGAGCCTACGCGTTTCGAACGCAGTCTGCGTTCTTAATCATGGCAGGAGAGGTCAGATGGTCGGGTACTGGCTTGTACCCGACTCATCCCGGTACCCCGGGTAGCGGTGGGTAGCAGGTTAATTATGGGGGAGTTATTGTTAGCCTCTCCACCTGCTAACATTAGGCCCCACCTTAGTACTGGAAACTGTCAATTAGTCAGCCGCCATTACTAAGGTAGTAGTAAAAAGTTCAAACAAACAACAACACAGAATATTTTTTTATTGAAATAAAAACCTCCACACAACCCTCGTTAACCAATTTACTGACAATAAAAATGCTATCAATGAAGTAGTCATCAAATCCGACGTAGTCCAACAACCGAATCTGTATAAAAACCAACACAAAAAAAAGCCCATTAGTAACACATAAAAAAGCAACGCAATTATTATACATACCTATCCCGGCTCCAGTGCTGGAGCCGCAATGTCAGCGAGCTATGCTGTTTCTGGAACTTAAGTTATGGGGGGCATCATCACTAAAAGTACCTAGGGCAGCACCAACTCCAAATACGGCCCTGGGCACTGTGTAATACTTAATTATCCCTGTAGTGGTGCTGCAGAGAAATCAAAAACTTTCTGCTAGGATCCTTACATATTACATCTGATCATTGGGTTCCAGCAAGGGAACACTTTGTGATTAGCTTTTTGTTAAGGGACTCTTCTAACAAGTAGTCACTTTTCTGTTTCCCAAGTCCAAATATGTTCAAGCCTCTGCTAACAGAAGACACAGTGGGTGGGTGAAAACGTTGGATTGTCATGCTTTTGTGATGTAGCAACATTGTTGATCCCACAAGGACATGAGCAGTGCTAGCCCTTATGGTCCTAGCTGCCATCTTCTTTTTGAATTTTGGATTTTATGGAAAGTATTCCTTAATTTTTGAATAGCATTTTATGGGGTAACCAAGATTGTCTTAACTATTGACATTTTAAGAGATAGGTAAACAAAACACAATAAAATGTAAACTTACGAAATAGTATTCTATTAAACATTATTACAAGCAATCTTGAGGCTGGATAGTGGAGAGGATTGAGGGATAAGTAACCACATAACAGTAATATACATAAACATACCATGCATAGCAAAGCAGGCAAAATGGAAACTAATATTTTTCCATTCATACATGATCAACCATCTATGCAAAATTGCACATCAATTTTATGCAATGCCAATGCCACTAAGATATTAAAACACATTAACTGCATTATGCAAATTGAAGAAAATTATGTAGATTATGCAGATGTAAAAATTTAATCATTCTATTATGATACAGTAACAAGTTACAAGTAGAGCACTGGATCCACATTAGATTCTCTATATTATAAATATTATGTGAACGTTTTTATGTGAACCAATGTATATGTTTATAATAAAGAATGTAAGTAATATGTAACAAACTTTCAAAATTTATGATTAATTTTCTTACAAACTTTTTTTTTTTTTTTTAAATCATACTGGTTTTCTCATAGGGACAATACATTTACTACATACTACCAATACTCTGTATTCCACTGCTGGGACTGCATGCTGCACTGGGGACTGGATACATCCCCAAATTGTAACTGTAGGTATCACTGACTACCAGACCACAGATAACACATACATGATAACTCTGAGTACAGATAACGTAGTAGACGTTACCTGCAGTCCTACGTAACACCACAGATAAAACACAGTGATAACTCTCTGCGAACAGATAATGTAGTAGATGCACACACACACACACATGCACTCACGCACGCACGCACACACACACACACATACACACATACAGAGAAATATATTGGCACTTAGGCACACAAATACATGCACAGAGACATAAACACACATATTGGAACTTATACACATACAAACACAGACGCATATATACACACACAGACAAATAGACCCACACAGAGACATATATACACAGACACATTAACACACACATACAGAAGACAGATTCTGCATTTTTTGACTGCTTGTTTGAAAGCCATTGCTTCTTCCGATACCACCGTGTGTGTATAAACACCAGCAGGCATTTGCCCCCAAAAAAGGATCATATTTGAACCATTTTAAAATGCATATAAAATCAAACAGTGCATTGCATTTTTAAATAGCTGTTTCTTACCAACGGCTACTGTCCAGTTACCCATAGCCATATATGTTGCAGTAACTTTGACATTACTATTGCTGTCTTGACATTAGAGAGCTTGAAAGGGCTTGGATACAGTCCTAGAAAAGACCTCAGAGGGTCCTACACAACTTTTCAGGGTAATCGGGGCACTTTCAATTCTCAGAAAATTTATTTGGACTGAATTGAATCTGACGGCTGGTTTGACCAAGTCGGGCCCAAAAAGGATTTCGGGAAATTCACTCATCTCTACTCCTGAGCAGAGCCCAAAATTTAGACAACCGACCAGACCCCTGAATACCACAGGGGGTCATTAAATCTCCCACCCACTAACGATGAGATGGCTCTACTCATATTGTCCAAGTCTATACCACAAAGCTGACAAGTGAGTTTCAGAAAACAGAATGTATCAGCCTTAAAAAGGCTCTGTCACCAGATTATAAATGGCCTATCGCCTACATAATCCGATCGGCGCTGTGATGTAGATAACAACAGTGTTTTTTATTTTGAAAAACGATCATTTTTGAGCAAGTTATGAGCAATTTTAGATTTCGTTTCTTAATGCCCAACTGGGCGTGTTTTTACTTTTGACCAAGTGGGTGTTGTAAAGAAGTGTATGAGGCTGACCAATCAGTGACCAATCAGTGACATACACTTCTCATTGTTCCAGCCCAGCATGATCCACAGCACAGTGAGATTGTGCAGTGAAAGAAGCTAGGCTGGAACAATGAGAAGTGTAGGACACTGATTGGTCACTGATTGGTCAGCCTCATACACTTCTTTACAACACCCACTTGGTCAAAAGTAAAAACACGCCCAGTTGGGCATTAAGAAACTAAATCTAAAATTGCTCATAACTTGCTCAAAAATGATCGTTTTTCAAAATAAAAACCACTGCTGTTATCTACATTACAGCGCCGATCAGATTATATAGGAGATAGGGCACTTATAATCTGGTGACAGAGCCTCTTTAATGTCTCTGCCCTAGTGGCCGATGTGAATACTGGAATATTTCAGATTTTGTTTTTTATATATAGATAGCCACATAAACAATAAAAAACTGTTTTAAATAATATGTTATTTTCTGATGATACATTCCCTTTAGAATCACTTTGACAGACTAACTAAAATAAAGATATCAGTATGATATCCTAATACAGTTATACTCGTGGTTACAATGGCACCTACTAAACAACCTCCTATTGTCTTAAACAGAGGCCTTAAAAGAAAAGAATTCCTGGCTCTGTTGAGTATCAGCAGTTATCACATGACCTGTGATTGTCTTAGAAGGAAAGTTCCGTCTGAGCTTTCCATCGGAATGGAGCCCTGACAGACACCAACGGAAACCATAGGTTTCCGTTTCCATCACCATTGATTTCAATGGTAACGGATCCAGTGCCAATGGTTTCTGTTTGTCTCCGTTGTGCAAGGGTTCCGTCGTTTTGACGGAATCAATAGCGCGGTCGACTACGTTATTGATTCCTTCAAAACGACGGAACCCTTGCACAATGGAGACAAATGGAATCCAATTAAATCAATGGTGATGAACCGCAAACCTATAGTTTCTGTTTGTGTCTTTCAGGGCTCCGTACCGTCAGAAAGCTCAGACGGAATGTCGGAATGGAGCCCTAGCACAGTCGTGTATGGTGTCTAACTGGTAACTGCATAAGGCAGCCAAAGTACAGAAAATGTAAAGAAAAAAAATATATATAATGGTAAACTGATTTTCAACAGCTATTAGAAAAAAATCTTGGAAGACATTCATCTCTAATCTTTATAAGTACGACACTTCTAAACATACTATACAATATTTCCATGAAATAAGATGGGCTGATTGCCAAACTGCAGTTTCTGTGCAGATAAGCTGTGATTTCACCGTAAAGAATTGAAAAGTGAATGTGAAATATCCCTACGAGAATGTCATTATTGGTTTTATTAATAACTTAATTGACATTAAGGCAAGCGCTTCAACCCTTAATGTAGTTGATAGAATTACCAGACACTCCGAGCTAAGACGTTATTTTCCCTGAAGCTACAGTATTTGATGAGACTACATTTTCTTCCAAGTGTTCTATGCGAATAAAGGACACTAAATACTGGGTGTGAGAATAGTCACACTAAATCATTATAAATGCATTATAATAAAGATGTTATGAGCTATCATATATTAAACTCACTTTTCAAACTTGAAATGATCTACAAGTAGATTGTGAATTACATCCTGACACCAAAAATGGTAGGTAATGTAACCTTTACCTATGGTGAACCCAATCTGTTACTATTATACTATACTGAGCAAAGAAAAAAGAACAAGCCACCAATGTATGGAAAACATTTCACCTGCTTGGTTCAAGGGATTGTCTGCTTTGGATAATCCCTTAAAATGTAGCCCTTTAAAGTACCAGCAATCTAAGAGTAGAAGGTTCGGTGCCCAGTTCAGTGAGACAGCTTAGATGTGATCGATAACAGGTGGATCCTGCGTACTCGCTGTCACTGAAGCCGTCAGTCCCACTGACCTGACGGATTCGGGTTTGAGCAGAAAAGACATCTTCTTTGTATCCAGCATACATAGAAGCTGTATCTCAAAAATACATTTTTTTTTTAAATAAAAGCCAATTACAAAGTTATTTAAAATACCATGATACATTGTTTTATTAACAAAAAAAAAGTGTTCACAGGTTTACATAGCCTTTAAGAGAAGAGAGCTTATAAAGAGCTCAATGTATGTGATCATATGATCACGAGGATGGCAGAGCTGTAGGTCTTAGCAGACCCAGATCATCTCTGCCAGTGACTTATGCCACCACAAGGGACTATTCTCCCCTGTGGCTTAGGCTCCTATGGAAGCACCACTTGCAGTGCAAAACTACATGATAAAAATCAAAACTATCATGGCCCCTAAGAGGTCTTTTATATCCTATTAACGAACATATTATATAAAATAACAGTGCATGACACAGTGATTCTCTCTTTGGTGTTCTTTACACCCTCTTGTCATGCAACGCCCCATAAGGCTTTGCACTAAGTATAACACAAATGTATATATTTTGCCCAGAGTGTTCCTTTAATGAAATTCCCTGTATGACAAAGATGTTGCAGGTGAACAGATTTCTTTATTAACAAGTAACACGACCAAGTGGCTTCTAAACAAGGGTCGGGCATCTCGACTCCGCAGGAGTTTCCAAGCCAAGGTGTGTCAAAATTACTGTGAGCTCCGCAGCCTCTACTACAGCGCAGGGTTGCAATATTGGGGGAATCACTATCCGTGGGTCACAGTGGCCTCTATGCTGCAACCTTTCACAGATCTCGACATCTCTTGGCTGCGAACGTGCAGTTTGCACATCGAATATTTCTTTGTGCAGCAAGAACAGAAATGGTTTGCAGCCAAACACTGGCACAATACAGTTCCAGTCCAAGTTCTTAGTAATGGGGTACCGTCTCTTTAAGATCTGCTAAACAATAATTTCATATAGCAGTAACTTCCAATAACATGGTGATAAAAACTTGCCGAATACTATGCTTGATGTTACAGAATAAACTCAGAACTATTCTTCAGCCTGTTATGTAGGAGGTGGTTTACGATGCTTGAACTTGTTTCACCATATACGCACTTGGTATGAACTTGGTATGTAGGCCACAGGGCAGACAGTCTCTTACTATCCCGCTGGACACTGTAATACAGGGCTGGCACAGAGAGAGACACAAACAACGAAACACCACAGAGGACAAACAAACTGACCACAAACATATGGGTGAGTAACACTGATCAAAGCATGGGGGTACATAATACAATTTTAAAAGGGACGTGACTGTTTACAATTTGTAATTTTACACAGCAAGTGGTGCTTCCATAGGAGCCTAAGCCACAGGGGAGAATAGCCCCTTGTGGTGGCATCAATTTGTAAATTGTCTCCCCCTTACATTTGGACAACAGGGTATGAGCTAGTCATTTTGGATATTCGCAAACAATATAGAAGACAACCAGAGTCCCCCACCCCATAGAAACCACGTTAATAATATTCATTATATGTTGGAGGACGTTCCAACATAGCCAAATATACATATGTTATAAGTTATGGAAACTCACTAAATGGAACCAATAACCTACAAAATGAAAGAGTCTATATTCCACCATAATGTAGAAAGAAAGGTGAAAAACAAAGCGCCACATGGTGGGGGGCACAAAATATACACGTAGAGCAAACCACATGAATAATGACTGCTCACCTACTAAAGTTGTGCTACGACAGGCACAACACTGGTAGAAACGGAATTGATGTATATGATGAAGCTGCAGCTAAGTTCAGGAGCCAGTCACCTGAGCAAGGAAACCGTTGTAATAGGAACTTAGGTATATGGAAAAGGTGAACCCAGAAATAGCGCTAAACAAGCATAGGTGCTAAATGAGTAATGTCAGTCTCTATCACCTAACAACAATGTCACTTAAGGTAAGGAATGAGAACCCGGTATGTATGGTGAATTCCACATCTATAGTAGTGACAACAATGGGAAACATGCCCATATAGGTAACAAAACAGCAAGAAATAAAGGACTGAAAGTATACAACAAATGTGTAATATGCCTACAAAGAATTTTAACGATCAGTATAGGGGAAGAAAGAACTGCCTGGTGTCACACCCCGACGCGCTTTTCGGCTCAAAGCCCTCGTCTGGGGGTGGTGCCAGAGAGTCCAGAGGGGGCTGATATATGGCAGCTGGCCAATTAGATACGGCCCTGCACAGTCATTTTGCATATTGTTTGCCAATACCTTTGGCCCATCCCTTGAAGGATCAGAGAGTAAATGTACCCAAGACATTAAAGGGTCTTTCTGGTCACAGATACCCCTAAGTATACATTGCGGCAGATTTATTATTGGTGTTGTGCCAGAATTCTAGCCTAAGTGACAAATTCTTTTTGGCTCAAATAATTTTAGACAAATCCATCAATGAAATGCGCCAAAAACAACCGATGTTTGCAACTCATCTGACAAAAGGCGTGACTTATTGGAAAAGCTGCATGGTTAAAGTTCCGCCAATTTGTACGCAAAAAGGTGGTTTAAAGTAGCCAATCAAGGGGTGGGATAATGTTAGACAGAAGTGTTTAAAGGCGCACCAAATCTATCATCCGGCATGAGCCACTGTGATCAATTTTGCGCATCTAGTCTAATTCTAAAATGTCTGAAGTTACGACAATATTATTAATTCTGGCCGACTATTTTTAGAAAAATGATTCCCTTTTCCAAAAGTAACAAAATTCATGTTTGGAAATGAGAAATCTTGAATGCATTACAAATAGCCTCTCCTGAAACATGCAGTGAAAACGAAACATTTCAGAAATAAAAATTTCAACTTTTTTTGGCTCCTATAAGCCTCAAAGACCATGAGGAAAGGACCTGGCCCTAAGGCTATGTTCACACGGGGTCTTTTGCCGAGTTTTTTGACGCGGAAACCGCGTCGCAAAACTCGGCAGAAACGGCCCGAGAACGCCTCCCATTGATTTCAATGGGAGGCGTCGGCGTCTTTTTCCCGCGAGCAGTAAAACTGCCTCGCGGGAAAAAGAAGCGACATGCCCTATCTTCGGGCGCTTCCGCGTCCGACCTCCCATTGACTTCAATGGGAGGCAGGAGAAAGCGTGTTTTATGCCCGCGGCGCTCAATGGCCGCGGGCGAAAAACGGCGCGATAATTGCTATTCACACGGAGTATTTTGGGGGAGGAATATCTGCCTCAAAATTCCGTTTGGAGCTTTGAGGCAGATATTCCTCCCCCAAAATACTCCGTGTGAACTTAGCCTAAATCTAATGATAAGGAAGGAAGTTTGTGGCCAATGCACAAGAGAACACTCTTCCCTTTCAACGCCATGAAATATAATGGCATACAAAAGTTACTGAGATCCGAGAGTTTAATTTGAGTGGTCTATGGTTCCACTTGGTCTCTTCATAACATTTTAATGATTAGGTAATATACATTAACTACATGTCAATAAAGTCTTCCTGGGCACACAACCATGCCGAGGTTTGCATATTTGCTAATGGTACCCAAAAGCACTAGAGAATGAATCATTATTTAAACAATTTGCTTTTAGTTTGTGCATGAATGCCTTCCCATGATGCTTTGCCACTTTGTTTGCCCTTCTATAAAAATTATTTCTGACCCAAGTGTGATCTCTTAAATCACAATACTAATTCCAGCAATCGAAGCTCCAGTGAGCTGATGTAGGGAGAAAAGCTGACTAATTTTTCACCACAACACTGAATATTCAAGAGGCGACAGTGGAGGGAAGAAGTTAGCGTTAATTAATATTTGAAGCAGTGAAATAAAAGCAACAGTGGAGCTAATTTTGCAGGACAATTAATCATGAGTCCTACTAATTACACAGGGGATTTTGCAAATGATTTTTTTTTTCAGGTAGGAGAATAAAAATTATAATTCACTAACCATCAAAACCGCTGGCTTCCAACCAACGTCCCCGGCTAGTACAATTAGCGAAAACAGTAGAGCATTGGTAATTGCATGTTAGAATTTTAATTGCCCTAAATATAAAGCATTGCCCAAAATTACAAAAATAAACATTAAAATAAAAAAATTTAATTTAAAAATGTTTCCTTATGGTCCATAGCATCAATTTGTGCTGCTATTCAAGAAGAGTATAAATAAAGTTTCAAGATTTAAATGACTTCGTCGTCATTTTAGCGTAAATTCCTCCAGAATTATGAACTGGTGTAAGTAATTATTGCTGATTTCTTATATAATTATATATGCAGGTCGCGGGAATAAAGAGGAATAGGATCATCAATGTAATATAATGTTTTATTTCAAAAAGGCAATTTGAGAGGGCGTCAACTCAAGCAAATTACCATATTCATGAGCACAGCCTGTGAAATTACAATGCAGTAAAGTGTGTTCATGTAATTTGCATGTAGCTTTGTTAATTAAAAAACGCTGCTAATTAGAAACAATGGTGCAATTCAGAGACATCTATCTTGAACGCAAGTGACATATACCCTTAATAAACTTTCTGAAAGATATGCCCAGGAAAACAGTGAGATTATTTACTATTATGTACTTGAGCTAAATAAAGATGAATTTAAACAAATGTTTGTTTAATAGATTGAGAGATCGTTAACGGTGTCAGCGACAATCCTGCCGTGCGTAGCCTGCACATTAAGTTCCACATGATGCACTTACATGAATATTGTGGCCTGTTCTAATAACCATTTCATTTTTTATGATATTGTGATTGTAACATTTGCTAATGCTTGTGTTAGAAGAAAAACTATTGTAAATCTCTGTCTCTTTATCATATACTTGCTCCAATATCTGTTGTTATCTGCACAACTCTTGTCTTGTAGCTAATGTAGTCAGTCACCTTTAATGGGGTATGGTATACCGAGAATTAAAAATGATTACCTATCCACATGATAGGCGATAATTGTCTAAACGCTGGGGGCCTCACTGATGGGACCACCAGAGTTTGCGAGATTTGGGGTCCCAAACCCCCAGTTTCTCCTCAGTGCTGGACCACAGTAAGGAGGACATTGAATGGAGCTGCGGTCGATCTACATTGAAAGTCGATGGAATAATGGAAACAGCAAAGTACAGCGCTCAGCCATTTACGTCAGTCCCATAAATATTAAATGGAACAGCGGGCGCATACACAACTGCCACTCTATTCAAGCTTCTCCTCACTGCTGGGGGTGCAGTGAGGAGGAATGGAGTGTTTTGAATCTCCTTTATCGCAATCGGAAGGGGGTATTAGTGGTGGGGCCCCCAGCCATCAGACAATTATCACCTATCCTTGTCCATATATTTTTCCATTCCTAAATGTAACGTGGAAAAAAATATTTCTATGCATAATCGCAATGTGTTAACTAATAGAAAATATAACAGTTTTGCTAATGCAAGCACTCACTGATGGGGTAGTTTTTAAGGGGGAGGTGATTGGCACCAAGACCACTGCGCCTTTTTTTTTTTACTCCAAAATTATAAATTGGATTTATCAGATTTATCGAATAGATAGCAGCTGATTCCAATTATACTTAGCTTTCTCGCTCCCAGACTTCTCTTCAGCTCTGGGTCCTCACGTCATCCAGCATCAAGACATGGTGTGCAGCGATCGGCGGTGGGAGCTGAAGGGCAGGGAGCGAGGAGCTGGAGCCAAAAGGAGTGAGTATGAGTGCCTGATCTGGGGTCTGAATTTTTTTTTTCCTATCTTTATGGGGTTCAATTAATTTAGCGGGATTGATCTGGGGTCTGATTAGTTTAGGTGTCTGAGCTGGGGGTCTTATTTATTAATGGGGACTGATATGGGGTATGATTAATTTAGGGGTCTGTTTTGGGGTCTGATTAATTTACAGGGTCTGGACTGGGTTCTGATTAATTTAGGGGGTCTGATCTGGGGTCTCTATTAGTTTAAAAGTCTAGTAAGAGGTTTATATTAGTTAAAGGGGTTTTTCACTTTCTGAAAACTGATGACCTATCCACCGAGCCAATGATCGGGAAAGAGCGTTCGAAAGTGTGCTCAATCACCCTTTCATCGGCCCATGTAAAAGAGCCTTAATATAGAAGATAAAATTTGGAACAGACTTGGAAAGATTTCAGGTAATTGGGATTTTTTTTAATAAATGATGGATAAACCATGCACGATATATTAAAGCTCTCGATAGCGTAACTTTATTGTGAGATCAGTTGTGGTAAAATAACCCCCAAAAAATATATATATTTTACTTGCATCTTCAAATATGAGACCTACCTGATTTAAGGTCTCTTTTCATAGCTTGTAATTCTGTCTGACTTGTTGACCTGGAAATAATTTAATGTCTGTTTTATGTACTTTTTTGCTTTCCCAGCTCCAGCGTCTTTATGGTCCCTAGTTTAGGACTCATCGTTGGGACACACAGCATCATCTAAAGTTCTCTCTAAAGTTTTCTAGCCTTAAATATCTCTTCTTTGTAGCTTTCACTGCAGAAAAATTGTAATTGCTTATGGTTTAATAATAGTCATGACTCCACAGGACGCTTTTGAATGGTTGTAAAAAAAAAATTCAAATACTCTGTTAGGGCTTTCTGCTTTAATGGTATTCCCTCTATCAGCCAGAGTAGAGATATGCTACAAAGAGTGTTTCTCGCTCTGGAGTACCTGGCACATCTGTGCATGGTAACACAAGCACCACCCAACCTTCAAAACACACATACTAAAAACGTAATTAATAAATAAAGACCAAGAGACAATGCAGATGGAATAAAATGGCCGCGGTATTTATTAAGGGGTTACATAATAAATAGAATAAATAAATATTAAACTTGTAATAAATACCAAATATTTTAATAAATATTAAAAACCAATAAATATTATACCAATAATTCATGGCCTTGTCCACCCATAAACTGGGTGACTAAACCCCCACTAACAAGATACCGCGACAATAAAAGGGAGGGGGGGCGATGATGTTCCTCTTTCTTCATCCAACTCGGACGGGCAGCAGACCACTCCAAAACCTGGGAATATATATTCAAAATTCCCGCCTTTTTACCAAAGGGAACCAATGAAAACACCAGATTTTCCCGCCACATAGGAATTTTCCAGAACCTGTGCGTGCCAAGACCAAGTGGGTGGGGCACCACTGACCTGAACCTGACCTCATACAGGTAAGTACCAAATAAAAATAGGGGAAAAAGAGGGTTAAACCAAATGACCTTTAATTAATGACCATAAAAGGAACTGAAGGAAAACAGGAGGAAAAAAGGGGGGGCGCCGTGTTACCATGAGGGGCTAATAGCCCCTATTCATTACATGGGCAGGCCATTGATTTGACTGCGTTACGATTTATTTCTCTTGTGGATGCGCTGCAGGGGAATTGAATACTTGGTGATGTGCTCCAGTTTATCATCAGGGGATGCTTATAACAAAAAGGGATTATACAAAGAGACAAACCATTAAAGTTTTGGAAGTCTAAAACAAGGTTTTGCTCTAGAGCAGTGTTGGTCAAGTTGACCATATCTCCATGTTTGCTATAATTTGTACCTTAAAAAAGGTCACTAAAAACAGAGTATGTCACATATCTGACATTCAGAAAACAAAATCATGGCCCTAAAAATTTCTTTTTAGATCTATTTGGGATACGGATCAACTGGCTGTCAGCTTTGCACTAGAAGAACTCATTGTATCCAACTGAAGGCTTGAGCCCCAATGTTTGGCAAATGTAGCAACATCACATGTATTGTCTTAAATTATTTTAGATAAATGATAACCCATAATGTGGAAAGAACTGGAGGGAAAATTATAATGGAAATAGTTTTGGTAATAACTAACAAAAAGTAGTGAATCATCAACCTGCAATTAAATGCAACAACAGTACGGAGAACTTTCAAAGGAATTCCAGTGCTTGACCTGCCTGAAGGGCAAGTGGTAAATGTTCTTCATCCTCACTGCTAATCCTAGGACACATTCTAACTACAGGCAATTATGCATTACTTTGGAGATAAAATCATAACTCTATCCAGTATGAGCTCAGCATTTCTTCTTTGGAAAATTAAAAGCTTTACTTAAATTTCAAATTAAGTCTGATAAATAATAAGCTTGTAGAAATCAGATTTACTTCCTTCATCAAAATGTACATTTCAGGAGCTAATAAGGAAAAATAAATAAAGAGTGTGGAATGAATTGCAAGATGTTGACAAGTGATTTGTGAGCTAAATGTTTTCAGTGCAATAGGGACTGTTAAATATGATATTTATTTCCATAAATGAGTTGGTTTAAATTAGTCTGTATTTTATCAACTACATTGTAGCGGAAGGTAACACAGGCAGTGCACATTGTTAAAATGATGGCATTTTGTATCTCCACATATCAAACTGATATCAGGTTCATTTATATGGTTTACAAATCTTTCTACATTAAACACAAGGCGGTGCCTAAAATGAGTATATGAAATAGCATCTGGTCAAAACCTTTAAAGAAATTCTTATCACTCATTGGACCTTCATGTATTGTCATGTGCTCACCTTGTACCGCACCAGTGCATGCACGGCATGTACGGCTGCCCGGCCAATCAGAGAGTAAGACACCATATTTAAAACGGCAATGCACTGGCCTCAGTGCCATTTATTATGTTAATTTCTTATCTAGCCTTGTTTATTCCAGCATTTGATCTTGCTTGTTTGACTCCCCATCTGTTTGTCCCTACTTTAGTTTACCGCATATTTGGCTCTGCTACATCTTTGTTACTCAACATTAGCTTGTCTGACTACTCTTCTGAACTACCTGCTGTACCACATACTAAGCCTGCCACATCTCAATTACTGAACATTTGCTTGTCTGACTACTCTTTTCATCTACAAGTTTTTTGTTCTGTATGTATGCAGCTCTGCTACATTACTATTACCGACCCTAGCTTATCCAAATACAACCTACACTTTAACCCTGGCACCGCATCTGTCTCTGTCTGACTTCCGTTGACTACATGTGGACTGCCTGACCCCACTGTGGTTTCCATCTTCTGTACACCCTTCCCGTTACGCTGAAGAGACTTTACATAGGGCTCAACAAAGGCCCCCAGGTCTGCCTTCAGCAACTGCCTATGCTATTAGGCCATGCTAGAGGCATGGCCTAATAGATTGCCTGCCAGATTTACACTGACAGGCAATAACGCTTTGTTATACTAAGTATACCAAAGCATTATATATTCAATCAGCAGATCACATGGTGAAGTCCCCTGGTGGGTCTAAAAGAAAAAATGCAGTTAAATAAAGTTTATGAAAAAAAAAGATTACAGTAAAAATAAAATAAAACCCCAAAAAGTGGTTTTATTTAGTAAAAGTGTCAAAACACATAACACATACACATATATGGTATCCCCAAGATCGTAACGACTCGAACAATCAAATGAATATATAAATTAAACCACCGGATGAACGGTGCCCAAAAAAAAACGCAAAAAACAAGATAATAAAAGTTAATCAATAAGTCCCATGTAACCCAAAATAGTACTAATGAAAACTACACCTTGGCCCGCAAAAATCAAGCCCACATACGGCCACATTGACGGAAAAATAAAAAAGTTACAGCTCTTGGAATGCGGCGATGCAAAAATAAGTAATTTTTTTTCTAAAAGGGTTTTTATTGTGCAAACGTAGGAAAACATATAAAACCTTTATATAATTGGTATCCTCGTAATCACCCCGACCCATAGAATAAAGGTAGCATGTTATTTATGGTGTATAGTAAACGGCGTAAATTTATATCGTGAAAATCAATGCTGGAATAGCTGCTTATTTTCAATTCTCTCCTAAAATAAAATAAATGGAAGGGCCAGGTCCACTAGAGTGATAATGCACTGGCTGGATCCCCTCTCCAAGATATCCATAGGCTCTAGTAAGGCATATGAAAAGAAGTTTAATGAAATAAAATATATTGGGGTCCAAAGACACTTGCTTGAAAGAATTTTATAAGTCTGTCACTTTAATGAAAGGGAGGATAAAGAGCACCTCCAAGTATAAGATTATGGCCCACATTTATTATTCAATTTACGACCAGTTAAAAAATTGCACTAAAAATTCTGCTAAATTTGCAACATTTGTATTCTCACCCCAAAAAATGAAAACAGACAAAATAATTGGGCGTGGTCAACTCCAAATACACCAGGCATAACTAATAACTTAGACGCTGTTCTCGCCAACTAACCTGTCCAATTTAATTAGTGTAAAGTAAGCCATTATTAATAAATATGAGTTGTCCTCTTCTGCCAAATTGTAAGGAAAGATTCCTGAATAAAAAGGTTATGCAGTGAACTCAAAAGAGAGAAGAGACAGGGTAGTACTGCATAAACTGGAATCAAAATCTTATGGAGATCTGCTCACCTACATGAGTGTAAATGCAAACACAACTCTACTGTAGTCAGGAGGTGACATGACAGACGGCTGTTTCCTCTCCTACACCAATGAGTGTACTATAGATCAGTGCTTCTCAAACTGTTAGGCGGGTTTCACAAGTGAGATGTCTCCCAGTTGTTGGTGAGGTGCAGCTGGGGAGGCAGTTTTGACAGAAGTGATCATGAGCTGCAGAGGCCTTTCTATAGTTGCATCTAGTTTAGCAACATCATTGACTCCTTTTGTACTTATTTTTAAGTTTTTCAGGGTTCAGATCATTGTTAAAATGTGTGGCATGGACTATGGTCAATTGTGAGAACCAGGCATTACCATGTTTTAACGGGTGAGGGCCCAGTAGAAAAAGATTGAGAAGCCCCGCTGTAGACTGTGATGTATAGATGTGTTTGGTGAGAAAATAAATCAGAGTAGTTCTCTAAAAAAGGTGTACAATCCCTGTAAATAAGCATACATCAAATGCCATAAGGATTGTAGTTCTAGTTGTAGTAGACAGCTTGTTTCAGGGCTGAACACACCGTTTAGCAGGTCACCTAATGCAGGAATTTATTCAGCCTCAAAATTAGCATATGCCATCAATGTCTGATTGGTTGGGGTCTGATTCTCCGGGAGCCCACCACTCAGCAGAATGAAAATGCCACTTGTTAACGCAATCATGGGCCAAAATATATTAGACTGAAATTTGTAATGGGTATGTCAACCGATAACCGCCCTCCAGTGAATTATCCAGTTTCCAAATCATAGATGATCGATATATATCTATATAAGAGAAAAGTTGACATAAGAGACCATGCTTGTATGCTCAAAATCCTTCTCTGTGGTTTATTGCCAAACTCAATTACAATAATATAATTCAGAAGGGGTGTAGGCTTTGATTTCAGCCAATCATCTACAATATGATAATGACTCTGATACAGCCAATGAGAATATTTCAATGCATTATAATGATTCTTCACCCTCCAAGGTCCCCACCAGATGGCCAGTCTTTTGACACATGGGGGAGACACATATTTCAGATACACAAGTTAATGTGTCTCTACTTCTTATCTCCCTAGAGAATGGAGACTGCAGATAAGATGGCACAACATTAAATCATTTAAACAAAGCCCTTCTTCAAGGCTCACCCCGTCCCTTATGGTAAACAATGTCATTGTCCATTCTACCCAAGGATGATTGATCTGCTCCTTACAAGAATAATAAAACATTCAATTCAAGAACACATTACATAGAATTGTTTCAGGGCAACTTCTTACTTATATTAATATATTACTAGGCCACAAGATGGATTCCAATGATCCAAAATGGACGCCTACCATACAAGATGGAGTCCATGCAAAATGTTATCTTTTAAACATATTCTAATCACTTTCACACCACTTGAATGGAACTGCACTGCAGTACCAGGCACAGCCATATGTAGGGACGTACCAGTGTGTCTTGATGAACATTGAAGGAACCGTGGTACTAATAATGTAGCCTCTCTGTCCTTCTGATCGTAGGGGTCTTGGGTGTTGAACCACCTAATGAATAAATTAAGAAATATAAAATCTTTCTGCTTTGTATACCTATCTTCAAGGATTTCTCAAGATGCAGCACTTTAGAGAACACCTCCAATTCGGTTTCTGGCCGAACACACAGTTGTGCGGTGATACATCCCCATCTCTCATATTACTACATTAATAAGCTATTTGTCATTCAAAAGTCTGGAAAAACCAGGCGGCAACCAATTTCTGAGTTTTCTCAGAAATAGATAAGTAAGGAACTGCTGGGTAGAACTTTTTACACAACTTATATGTACAGTAGATGTTTTGATTTTTGGTGGAAATGCTCTACAGTAGCTGCCAACTTCAAGAAACAATGTCCTAGAAATATGTGTAACTATCAATAACAGTATCTACCTACATGCCAGGTCATCTCAAGTATCATACACATCTAGACCCCTGCTCATCTTGCAGTAGACAGATTAACTGGTCATCTGAACCAGAACATCATGTTCACTCTAAAAGGAAATAATGAAGGAGAACAAGTCATGTTTTTTGTCTGGCTGTAAATATAGTTTATTATGTCTAAATCAAACTGCCAGTCTATCCTTCAACTCTTTCAGATTGATGAACATTTTGCAGTAGATGACTGGTAAAATCATTACATCTAGTATTTATATTTTTTCCTGTAATAGTTATTTACTGAATCACTTTTTATAACTCCACAAAAATTCCAATGTATTACTTGTCGTAAGTTGAAGGATAGCCTTAGGAAAAATGAAATTAAGTGTTAATCATTGCCAATTAAGAAAAGAGGGAAACGTCTCAATCTAATCTAAAGTCTTGCTAGGAATTGTCACGATCTGTGAGTATGTGGACCCTCTAGGCCGAACTGCCGTAACAGCTGGCCAAACAACAGTCCTAGTACAAGAGTACCTTTAATAGTCCAGACAGTAATGGAGTCTCAGCACAGATGAACTTGCAGACACCAGACGTGGTATACATCAGCAGGTGAGACAGGTGGCACAACACGACTCCAACACACTAAGGCACAGGAACAAATATAGCACGGGATACAGGATACAGGTAGCAGGGCACGGGAACAACGGGAACAGGATAACACTAAACGTCCATTTGCTAAGACTAACATGGGTAAACACAAAAACGCTCAGGAAATGAGTGAAAGTGCAGAGCCCCTTTTATAGTCCAGGGTGATCATGGGCTAATTAGAGATTCTTTTCATGTGCGTGCACTGGCCTTTTAAGGCCGGACGCGAGCACGCGTGCGCACCCTACGGGACCCAGTGAAGCCAGGCGGAAGTGAGTGTATCGTCTCCTAGGAAGTAGATGCCAGCCAGCACTCACAGAGTCATGGCCGCAGCCATCGAGGGGTGAGTATGAACGACGGTCAGCGACCATGGCCGTTACAGGAATCAACTTTAATGATTCTTCATGCTACTTGATCTCATTTACATAATACCTATTCAAAAAGACTTGTGCCTTTTTGTATTCCTTGTCTTGTTTTCTCTTATGTTTATTGGAGTTAGGGTCGGCACCAACATAACAGTAAAGAATATTCAGCTTTTATCTCAAGAATAACCCTTCTGTTATTCGCATGCAATTTAAATAGAGTTGAATGACAGAGAAGACTGCGTAGAGTCAATTACAAGAGCTCAGACGGAATGATTTGTAGGATCAGCCACCGTGTAACCTCCGTGACATCAATGTTTCTATGGCAACAGATATTTCTTCCCTCTTTAGAATTAAGTATTGATCAAAGTAGCAGAAACAGTATTTCAGACTTTCGACTTTACTGTGTTGCAATTTACGATAGGAACCCATAACATCACTGTATATATTTTAGGCCCCAAGGAACCAATTTTGCAGACAGTTACAGTATCATATTATAAGGGGTCAATAATGTAAGCCTGATTATTATCCTTAGATAACTTCTCAGTGCTTCTGCTGTATAACACTCGCTAAGATACTAAGATACCTATCCAAAATTCAAACACAACAAAAAATAACATTTAAAGCCTCTCCTTTTTTTTAATTCGTGAACTTTATTTGACACAGATAGTTTGATAATAAAACTGCTCGGTGTGTCCGTAAAGTGCGGCGTGTGAAATAAATAAGTATTGATTAAGGAGGGACAATCTCACAATGTACTCTACACACAGCTTCAATTAATGATTCCATTGGGTGAACTGATAAGATTTGTACAAAAGCCGAACTGAAGGATTGTATCACAGTGTTACTGACAGCAAGTAATAAACTACTGTATACAATGGCTAACCACAAAGACACGGCCATTAACCACTGCTTTGTTGTCAGGAAAGAACTAGAAATGATTGTCCTACAACATACAAGGTCACTTCATATTTAGAAGAGATTTACATATTCCAAAAATTGCTAAAAATGTCTAGTTTTTTTAGCTACTTAGCTTGTAAGTTTGCATTTTCTATAAAAAAATCAAGCAAGTGAAGTTTATTGCCTTATGTAATAGGAGCTGACACTATAGAGACCATATGATTCCATGCATCAAGATAAGATAACTACCAGGGGACAGCAGTATAAAGGTCCTCTTACACGACCTAGGCCATGTAAACGAGCGCCGATCAATGAGACATCTCGTTGATCGGCGGCCTTTGCTCCTTTCACAAGGTGCTAGTACGGGGATGAGCACTCGTTACTCCGATCGTTCGTCCCCATACATTATTATCATGTTGGCAGCACGTCTCCCTGTTTACACAGGGGAATGTGCTGCCGACAACGATAATATTTTACTTTTTTAAAACGATACGATCAGCAGATGGATGAGTGTTTGTTCATTTATCTGCTGATCGCTGCCCTGTTTACACGGGGCAATTATCGGCAACGAGCGTTCTATGAATGATCGTTTGCTTGATAATTGGCCCGTGTAAAAGGGTCTTAATCTAATATAGCACATAGGCATGTCACTGAAGGCTTTCACCTGATTCCAGACATGGAAAAATTACCATCACAAATATACGACCTTGTGGGACATCACATTCCAAAACTATGGGTGTTAATATGGTGTTGAACCTCCTTTTGTACCTATAACAACCTCCACTCTTCTGGGAAGGCTTTCCACAAGATTTTGGAGTGTGTCTGTGAGAATTTTTGCCCATTTAGCCCAAAAAGTATTTGTGAGGTCAGACACTGATGTTGGATGAGAAGGTCTGGCTTGCAATCGGTGTTCCAATAAATCTCAAATGTATTCAATGGGAATAAGGTCAGGGCTCTGTGCAGCCACTCAAGCTCCTCCACACCAAACTGATCACACCATGTCTTTATAAAGCTCACTTAGTGCATGGGGCACAGTCATACTGGAACAGAAAAGGACCTTTCTATGCTGCAGCATTAACATTACCCTTCACTGGAAATGAGGGACCCAGTCCAAAATCTGAAGAACAGCCCCAAATAATGATTCCCTACTCCACCAATTTTTACAGTGGACACTATGCATTCTAGCAGGTAGCGTTCTCCTGGCATTCGCCAAACCGAGATTCGTCTACCATATAGTGAAACGTGATGCATCAACTCAGAGAACAAGTTCCCACTGCTCCAGAGTCTATCACTGTTGCTGATATATTGTAACTCCTAGACATTTCCACTTTACAATAATAACACTAAGACCCCTTTCACACTGCATTTTATAGTCTTCGTTTGATGGAAAAGTACCAGACGTATATGTTAAACGGAGGCCTAACAGTGACATCCATCACCATATACTATAATGGTGTTTGTTTAACGTTTTACATCATGTACTTTCATGACCCTTTTCATGATGTATCCATTTAAACAGATACCATTATAGTCTATGGGTGACGTTTGGCACTTTTAGTAATCCATTTAACGCATCCATCCCCATAGACTATAATGGTATCCGATTAACGGATATACCATGAAAAGATATTGAAAAGTCCATGATGTATCAGTTAAACTAATTGCTGTGACCGATTCCTTACAATGGCATCCATCACTCATAGGATCCCATATTTTAAAACAAAGTACACATTTAACGTAAGCATTTTTTACTGGATGTTTCTGAATAAAAGGACGCTACTACGGTATCTAGCAAAAATCGGTATAACCAACATATACTGCCCAACAGAGGCCAAAAGAATACTCTTGTTCTCCGTCAATATCATTGAACCCTATGGGTACGTTTGACGCATTCGCATATGTCAAATGTGTAGCCAAAATTCAGTGTGAAAGGGGCCTTACAGGTGACTGAAACAGATCTAGCAGATCAGAAATTAATAATAAAACTGACTTGTGTCGAAAGTGGCTTCCTATGACTGTGCCATGTTTCAAGTCATTGACTTCTCTTATGCCCCATACTATTATGAACATTTATCTATATGGATTTCTTGGCTTTATGCTTAATTTTTTGTACCTGTTTGTATGTGGTGTGGTAGAAAAACCTGAACTTAATAGTTAGGAGGGGTGTCCACATAATTTTCGCAGTACAGTGTATGTTATACCCAGTGAGGGGTCAGAGGGGACAGTGAATGATACAGGGATTCTCTTTTTTATGTTTTTTTGAATCTCTGTGTAATGTTCTGCCCCCTCAGGCCCTGTACTAGATGTAACACAGTTTATATAAGTTTTGCCTGGAGTGTTCCTTTAATTCAGCCACTTTAGGCTCTGTTCACATCTACGTTATGGCTTCTGTTTATAATGCTGTGCCGCATTCACAAGGATGGTGTCCGATGGAATCCATTAACTAATGGGGTCCATCTGAATTCTGTCAAGGTTTCCTTTGTTTTGATGGGAAGAATGGTACTGAATGCTGTGCATTACTTGCTGTAAAAATGAATAGAAATCCCTAATAACAAAGCAGCGTGCTCCGAAAGTCTTACCCTCCCTGATTCTCTTTAAAGGCGGGCCAGTATAGGCTTCACATTAGGTACAGAATCCTCACAGCCAAACAAGATCTGCAATGATCTGCAAAGAATAGTCCAACTAGAAGCTATTTTACAGATATAATTTTCTAAATTCCCATTCGACTAGTATCTACATAAGAACCATTTCTCTTGTTATATATATTTTAAGAAAGTATTAGCTTAGCGAAAAGAAAAAATAGAGAAGACAAGGTGGAAGCTCCAAGGACCAGCAATGGATGCCTACTGTCTGTAAGCTAAACCAGGCCATACAAGTTTGCTGGAGAGAAACATGCAACAATTCTCTGTAGATGCTTCTGATGTAATGTATATGTGATGAACCTTGCCCTGCACAGCTCCCCAATGGGAGTTAGAAGCGCTTCTGAACTTCAGTGCTCAATAATGCACACAAAAATTCTCCAACATGTTGGTAATTATATGAGTGATAAAGCTAATTATTTTTTATATAGAAAGTGTAGCGTGCAGTGCTCCCTGTGCACTGTACTGTCGGAAAGGCTCAAAGACAGAGGCCCATATTTACTGAGACTGGCATATTGTATACTAGTCAAAGTGGAAAGGGTAGTTGGCAAGATTTGCGCTAAATTTATTTAAGGGAGTCTATAACGAGAAACTGCCATATAAAAGCAGCAGCACAGTAAGATAGCGCAGCCTCATCTGAACATAATGCTGTTTTCCTTTTTCAGATGGCTCCATTGCAAAAATATAAGTTTATTCATAATTAGTGTGACGTAATAGGCGCATGCACAGTATAGCTGAGTTGCCCCGTGAAATTTCAGACCCGTGAAACGTCAATGGCCTTGTCAATCAGAGAAGGAAGGAAGGGAGAGATGGACTGGGGAGAGAACGTAGAGCTGTTTGGTGCAACGGTGATGCCCTCATTGCTCCAAACTGCTCATTTGCATATTATGAATAAACTTATTTTTCTGCCACGGAATCATCTGAAAAAGGAAAACAGCATTATATTCAGGTGAGTCTACACTATCTTACTGTGATGCTGCTTTTATAGGGCAATTTCTGGTGACAGACTCCCTTAAAAGTTATATGGATTTTATTAAATATTTCCCTATACTCTAGTTAATAAATGTATCCTAAATTACATCTCCTTGGAGACTATGACTTGTCTTGTCATTTTTTAAATTTGACAAGTGAGGACAAAAGTCTATAAAAAAAGGACTTTTAAAAAAATTTACACCAAAGACTGGCGTACCCACTATCATCAATGTCGGCCTATGTCCAGTCTTACACCAGTCTAAGTAAAGGAGATCGCTGTGTTATTATAAGACACAATTTATTTGGTGCATTTTGAACTTACTCGCATTCAGAAAATCAAATATACGTTTGCTAAGAGCAAGCGTAGATTTGTGCCAAAATTTTCACTGTTTTCACCTTGACATATTCCAAATTTGGCAATCTAGAAGTGTAGTGATGGCTGCTATGGAGCACCAAAGAGAACGCCAATGAGTAAGTATGCCAGATGATGTGGTGAAGGACTGTGTAGTACCTGAGAGACAGAGCCAGGATCAGAGGCTGCTACAGAGGGCAGCATGTTATGGAGCAGCATGTAGGGGCTGCTGAGTAGTGCAGGTGGTCTATGCTAATGAGGCGCACGCAAGCCAATGTTGGACAATATGATGGCACAACGGATCAGTGGAAAACTGTGAGCAAATTGACACTGAGATTGCTGGGTGGAGAGCGGCCAACTTGTACTTAACCACCAGAGACCGAGCCCTAATGTGTTATATAGTTCGTATATAGCGAACCTCTTAGTAGTTAGCTGTTGACCTGCAGTATTTTATCACGTGCAGATCTAGGGTGGTAATGGGGAGATACGGTCTTCGGTGCCATGCCTAGACTGAGGAGTGACATGTGCCCCAGGCCATAAGCTACAACGCAGCAGCGGTAGGGAAGCTGCGTTGCTCATGCAGGGCGGGGCTAAATGGAGAAGAAAATGCCTATTTTTTTCTGCCTATCCAGAAGGGCGGGTACTACTTAGTAGTTGTGGTATCTGTAGACTGTAGTGTGGTGTCTGGAAGGGATGCAGGGACCCTAGAGGTGCTGCAAGCTGGTGCAAGGGCAGAGGCAGGCTGTGAATAGACCCCGACTGGAGAGACACCTTGAGCCTGATAGAGGGCCTAATCTGAATTCCCATAGTTTAATATATCTCTGTAGCAGGGAAGATAATTTGAACTGTGATAATATTGAAGGAAAACCACTGTTGTCATCTCTACTACCTTGAATCATAGTTGTCCAAAGATTCTGCTGGGTTATGTAACATTCAAGAACTGTATCTCTCACCTGTGCGAGAAGTGATTTAACTCCACTTTGGTCGATATCTCCTATCCAGGTTGGTACCGTAGTAAAGACTTGTTCAGTTGCATTCATCCAGGCTTGTCTGAGACTTTATTATTTCGCGACTTACACCTCTAACACTTGGCTTTACAGTATTGTCATGTAAAATTTAGTGCACATTTTGTATCTGCATAGTTGAATGCATAGAAGCAGGGGAGGGGGCTGTAAACGTACACCAGTACCTAATTTATAATACAGACTCAATTTACATATTTATCAATTTGCCAATTTACATAAATTAAGAGTAGCGGCATCTATTAAAAGAGCTGTTCGCATGTGCTCCATTATGTTTATCATGGTGCACCACCTTAGTGTATCTGTCCCTTAAACTGCTGCATCCACTCGCATAATTGACTGTGGCTTTTCTTAACAATTATGATGGAATTCACAACATTTACGATGACTTAGTAAAAACTATATACTTACAGTTTATAACAGATATAATTTATATAAATTGATAAGTAACACTTTGAATACATTATATTACATTACTTATCTTGTGCTGGTCCTGCATTAAAGCTTATATTATTGCCTAGAGCTGAATTCGCAATTCTGCTGGTTGTCATTGGAAACAGTTGTCAATTTGTGAGCTGCTGTATTCCAGTAGGACAGCAAGTTTTTTTGTCATTAGATTACAGTACAATGAATGATGTAATGACTACGCTTCCCAGTAAGTTCTGTACACACATTGATATAGCATGGAATCCTGGGAGATTTCAGACTTGAGCATTGTTAAAATAGGTTTGAGTTCTAAAGGCCTGTTTACATATACCAATAAATGTACAAAATCAACTGCTTAGAAGTAATTGTTCCAACTATTGGTCCGTGTGAATGAGGAAAATGACTTAACAACCTTGTCCCTTGCTTATAACAAAGCTCATACAGATATCTCTATTATGTGGCCGTTCTTCGTAGTGTGTAAAGGCCCTATTACACCGGCCGATAATCGGCCTGTGCAGTGATCGGCGCTCGTTTGCTCCTGTCATACGGAGCTATGTATGGGGACAAGCAGTCGTTACTCCGATCGCTCGTCCCCATACATTATCACGTCGGCAGCGTGTCTTGCTGCCAAGTTTACACAGGGCATTTATCGGCAACGGGTGTTCTATGAATGCTTGTCTGCCCGATAAAACCCCCTTAAGTGTACACTGATACTAATTTTTATAAGTATGTCAGCTACTATACAAGCTATAACTAAAGACTAGATCAGGGGTCTCAAACTCACGGCCCGTGGGCCGCATGTGGCCCCCGAGGCTGTCATTTGTGGCCCACAGTGCACCGAAGCTCCCGAGACATCCTCGGGACAACAGAGAGCAGGCTGAAGGAGGAACGCCGCACACACCATCCTGTGGAAAATGCTGAAAACACCTCCCTGCAGATAGTGCCACCCCCCCCTCCTGTACATAGGCCGCCAGGACTGACATTATCAGTAGCCGCCATTTGCCATGGCATCCCAATGCAACTGGTAGATAGGAGCAGAAAGCTGGGGCATCACTAGATCAGAAGCCGCAGAGGAGGAGTCTTCTAATTGCCTGGCAAACGGACTCTGGAGCCGGGTCAGGTGAGTATCAGCAATGAATGACAAGCTCTTAGGGCCCCTAGCTCAAAAGGTTCCAAGAGACTTGAGGGAATACTTCAAATCAAATCTCTTGATGTACTTTGGGAGCATGAACGTCCTTCTTGGGAATCCAGGTTCTCTCCTTAGGACCATATCCTTTCAATCAATTGGATAATAGAGTTCCCAGGAATCTTCTAACAATCCAGAATTTGCTTAACATTGAAATCTGCTGAGGATTCAAGAGTGGAGACAGAGGCCATCTTGATTTTCATAGAAAATCTGTTGATGTCCAGAGGTTGTAGAAGAAAGATATGGAAACTATTGGGAATACGAAAAGAAGGTGGCAGCGTCAGGCAAAATGTAACTTGATTAATCAGTTTCAGTACAAGGAATGGACCAATGAAACGTGGAGCAAGTTTATAAGACAGAACCTTAAGGTGGATATTCTCAGACTCTATTACTAGGAAGAATTTGTGGAGCCAGGTGTTTGTTCTTATCAGTACTCCTCTTGGCTTTTGCAGCAGTGGCCTCCAAATTCTTGTGGAGTTTCATTCAGATGTCCTGAATATTTCTACAAGCATCCACAACAGTAGATAGCTGATGCTCTGCTGAGATTGGAAAAAAAAATCGGGCTTTGATCGTATACTGTCTCAAATGGAGATTTCCTAGATGACTAAGAAACGTGGTTGTTGTTGCAAACTCAGTCCAGGATAGCAGCTCAGACCAATTATCCTTATGAGCACTTACATAGGTTTGAAGATATTGCTCGAGTACCTGATTGATCTTTTCCATCTGACCGTTACACTGAGCATGGTATCCAGAGTAAAAGTCCAAAGAGATCCTCAAGGACTTACACAGTGCCCTCCAGAATTTGGAAACAAAGTGTACTTTACGATCAGAAACAATGTGTGCTAGAAGACCATGGAGGCGAAATGATTCCTTGAAGAATATCTGGGACATATCTCTGGATTTGGGGGAGGTGAGTAACACTATGTATATCACTTAAACTCTGATATTCTTCGAATTCTTAAAATATGTTGTAGTCAATAAAAAAAGAATGCACCTTACATATAACAGCTGCCATACTAGTGGAAACGACGAGAGTTCTAATTAAATTAATACTGTCATGACCTTAAGTTTCTAAAGTATTATGTAGACCCTACGTGATTCTATTTACTGAGTCATATTTTTACCAAGTCGGTACTTTGCTAACCTTTTTACCTCTAGCTACGATTCTAATCTACATAAAAGAAACAATCAATTTATAGTTATTTAGAGTCAAGCCTACACAGACTCATAGCTTTGGCTTGATGCCTTTTCGAAGTAAAGAAAAAGACTATGAAATATGACAAGAGACATATGGTCTTTTATGGCTCATAAAACTATAGCCCCGGCTATAAAATAAAATATATTATATTTGTCATATTATAAGAGTTTTTCTCAGTTGATATGAATTGCTACAAATCTATTGGTGCTTTATTACAAAGATGAAAGTGGGCAGAAACGCATCCCGTGGAGTAATAATCTTTATTGATGGATTGTACCTTAATGCACAGGCTTGATCTGGGGTAAGGTTCTGATGTGCATCAGATCAAATTATGAATATAGAAAAAGCCAACCTGATGACACCGAGTGATCGGAATTCCTAGCACACACAGCTACTTTTAAGAAAAGGGAAATATTGTTAATAAGCTGATTTACATTGTGCTTTTGAAACATAGTTGATGTATCCATCTTTTTAACAAAACGTTTCTTTACAAATTAGTGTTTGTTTCCTGCTGAACACTATTTTATAGTATACATATAAAATTCCTCTACAGTCCTGTGAAAAAGTATTAGCCAATGACTCTATTTCTTTTATTTTTGCTAATTTGTTTCAGATCATCCAACAAATTTTAATACAAGATAAAGACAACACTAACGTAAAGTAAAGTAAATACTAAATGCCGCTTTTAAATGATCATTCCATTTATTGAGGATAAAGATTTATTCAAAACCTATATCACCCAAAACCTAATTGCCCCCCTAAACCTAATAACTGGTTATGCCATCCTTGGAAGTAACAACTGCAATCAAGCATTTGCGATAATTTGCAATGAGTCTTTCACCTTGCTGTGGAGCAATTTTGACTCAATCTTCCTTGCAGAATGGTTTTAATTCAGCTACATTGGAGGGTTTTTGAGCATGAACTGCCCGTTTAAGGTCTTGCTACAGCATCCCAATGGGATTTAAGTCAGGACTTTGACTCGGCCACTCCAAAAAGTTAACTTTCTTTTCAACCATTAAAAGGTGGACTTGCTTGGGTGCTTCGGATCATAGTCCTTATGGCGTACAAACTTATATGGCAGGGGTTAAACTGAATTTGCAAATGATCTCTGTGTGAAGCTGTATTTGTGCTGGTGCTGTATTTATGTATTGAGCTTAGTTCTGATGCTGTATATATGTACTGAGTTTGGTTCTGGTGCTGTATTTATGTACTGAGTTTGGTTCTGGAGCTGTATATATGTACTGAGTTTGGTTCTGGCACTGTATATATGTACTGAGTTTTGTTCTGGTGTTGTATATATGTACTGAGCTTTGTTCTGGTGCTGTATATATGTACTGAGCTTGGTTTTGGCACTGTATATATCTACTGAGCTTGGTTCTGGTGTTGTATTTATGTACTGAGCTTGTTTCTGGCACTGTATATATGTACTGAGCTTGGTTCTGGCACTGTATATATGTATTGAGATTTGTTCTGGTTTTGTATTTATGTAATGAGCTTGGTTCTGGTGTTGTATTTATGTAATGAGATTGTTCTGGTGCTGTAATTATGTACTGAACTTTGTTCTGGTGATGTATTTATATACTGAGCTTTGTTCTGGTGCCGTATTATTTATGTAGTGAGCTTGGTTCTGGGTCTGTATATATGTACTGAGCTTGGTTTTGGTGTTGTATTTATGTAATGAGCTTGGTTCTGGGGCTTTATATATTTACCTTATCTTAAGGTAAAAGTAGATGTTAAATCTACTTTTACCTTAGGAGAAGGTAAATATATACAGTAAAAATTAAAACCTCAAAAACCATGGAGGTTCTCAGTTCTTTCCAATTCAACCATTATATGGTACTTTAAATGGTGCCAATAAAAACTACAAAAAATAATCCTTCACACACCACTACATTGATGTAAAAATAAAAACGTTATGGCTCTAGAAAGAGTGAAAAATGGCTTGGACTTTAAAGGGGTTAAACAACAGAGACAGGTTCTTTAAGGTTATATTCAAGCACAACAGATTTTTTTTTCCGGAAGCCACAAACAATTTAAAGCTCCTGACCTCTTTAGGGTCTCAAAGTATTCTGCTCTCTCTTTTCTGTATGGCTCATTCTGCTTTTACAGCAAATTCAAAACCGTGCCAGATCTGTGGCCGCCTAAACTAAAATCTGCAAATATACGATACAGTGTCATCAGAGTTTTGTCTTCAGAGTTTGGGTCGGGGGGGAACCCAAACTTGAAAAAGTGACCGGGCCCCATGGTACCCTTAATCCACCACTGACTATAATAGAGGATGGAACTCCATCCAGTGCAAGGTAAGTAATACAATTTCTCTCCTTTTTTCTAGGTTATATCTTTATGTAAAATGTATAGTGGTGTTCGAAGGTATTGTATCAGCTATTAGAGCATTTGGACTTCATAGAGAATAGTGCGCCACATGGGTCCCCCTTTATCAGCCAGAGCAGAAATCCACTAACAAATAGTATCTATTGCTCTGGCAGACATAGTCCGCCCAAGTATTACATGGATCGCAATTCATTGGTAATACTCCATTTATATTTACGTTGCAGGGAAACTGTATAGCTGGCTGCAGTATTCCCCTGCAATAACAGCTGATCGCCTACCTAATTTCAATTTAACCTAGCCGTACTGGGCTACATTCATTTGTGCAGGTAGAAGACCCCTATAAACTAATATATTTACATATTGCCAGAATGTACTTTTCTGTCATCTCAGGCTTAACCCTATTTTCTTACTTTTGCTATTATTATTGCAGGAAATTACAGCAAAAAAAAACAAACCGCTGTGATTCCCTAAATAGCGGCAAAAACAAACAAACAGTAAAACCTATTTTTATTGTAAATAAAAAATACCTGCAAACAGTTAAAAAATTCTTCAGCAGTCATCTTTTCTGTCATTAGTAAAATTTTAGTTATATCTGATTCGGGGTAAGAAGGTTGACATCCATACTGTTGACCACAAGGGTTGTCATCTAGCTTTTCCAGACATATGAATTGCAGTTGTGTAGCAAACCGGAATCTGGGAATGTGTCATTGTATAACTAGAAAAATTATCTTTCCAAGACTCTGGGGTAGCTGGGTGAGAACCCCTGTGAGAGGAGCATAGCTAGGAGGGACAATCCGGGCACTTGCTCCAGCACAGAATGCGGCGCATCTGGTCTGTGGGCTGACATTAATATAGGGGGTCTGAATTTATTTAGTGGGTTTGGTCTGAAACCTAAAATGAATATACAGGGTCTGAGGTCTATATATTTAGGAGTCTGATATAAATATAGGGGTCTGATATTAATATAGGCAGTCTGAATATGTTAAAGGGGTCTGGTCTGGAGTCTGAAAATAATTTAGGAGGGTTCTAGGGTCTGAATATATCTAGGTGGTCTGGTCTTGGGTCTGAAATTAATGTAGGGGTTTATAGGGGGGACATTTTAAGTTCTAGGTGTGCATGTAAGTGGGGGCAAACTGAATCTTTGCACTGGGTGAAGGGAAGCCTGGCAAGTGCTCTGCCCTGTGACATCTGCAATGTCGGCCATAATGGTTGTCACCCATCTTTTCTAGACACAAACTTAACTATGAAATGGTTGAATAGAATTTTGACCAAATTAAATAAAATGTATTGGTTGTTTTTTTAAATTTATTTTGCAGATGATGCTCTTCAAACTACAACTCCACTAATGAACAGTTGTATTCTCATTCATTCTCTGTATCTATTCAATTCAATTTCTGAATTGCAATAGAAAATAGCAATACAGGGAGAAGACAAAACTTCTCCAGCTTACTCCGGAGCAGAAATGCTGCCGCCTTAGGACTCTTCTGTTTGACAACATGTATTCCAATCTAAGTGCCAATGACTTGGCTGTCTGTTTCTGTAGGGTGTAGAATTGCTTAAATTATTTATAGGACTCTGTTTTTTGTTTCAGGTGGTCTCAAAGCTCCAGGAGTAATTATATTTTAAGAAAACAAAAAGCAACTTATTCCGTACCTCAGAACAAAGATTGAAATTACTTAGAAAAAAAATACAAAAAAAAAAAAGTTTAATTCTTCTAGATTTACTTTTTCTCAATAAATACATATATAAATATATATATATATATATATATATATATATATATGTATATATATATATATATACACATATATATGTATATATATATATGTATTTACATAAATATTATGTATGTATGTATGTATGTGTGTGTGTGTGTGTGTGTGTGTGTGTGTGTCTGTGTAGAAATATTTATATATGTATGTATGTATATATATATATATATATATATATATATATATATATATATATATAGTATATATACATACAGTATATAGATAGTATAATACTTAATGTATATATTAATATATCAAATAGAATTTCCCTCAAACTATGAAAACATACCAGAAAATCCTGAAGAGAACTCACCCATCCACGCCCCACCATCTCCGGAACTCTGCAGCACCGCCAGTCATACTGGGGAGCACAGCCAGTGATAAAAAAAAAACTGTGCTCACAAGTTTCTGCACTGCCTAAGAATACCTGTGCCCAAGGAATGTAGAGTACCACAGCTACCACTCACTGCCTTAAATAAGGGAAGAATAAATATCCTTCATATTACATTTCATCTATTGCATATTAATCATCATCATTTTAATATTAATAGCACTTTTCTAAATATCAGAGTTAAATTTATATACAGCTCCAATGTGCTAGAGGCACATGTATAAATGATAATTGGTTGAGACTTTACTTAATGATAAATAACTTTAACATTCTTTTGGTGTTAAATATGGTACCAAGGGAGAGGTAGACCTTAGGCCCCCTTATCAAATGATACATATTTGGAGATATTTCCTAGAAGAACCTAATGCACCCTAGCAAAGCATAGGAAGTCCCATCTGACTATATAATGAGAGTGTAAGTGTCCATTTACATAGAAATTACCATCTCCGGTTTAAATTATGACTCCAATTAATATGCAAATGAGCAATCCAAGCTAATTTGCATATATGTTTGCATGACTGTCAATATCATTGCCTCCTCTGCAAGAGTTAATAAAGTTATGTTTTTTAATGGAAGAGACTTTTTAAATATATGTAGATTAATGCACATTTGGTTTCCCTAGTGAACAAAAGATGATAGTGAAGAATCCTCTCTGAATTATTTTATAATAATTATTACCTTTTACATGTGGTTGTATATATAAAACAGGAACAGATAAACAATAATTTAGTCCAGGTTCATCCTGTGAATAATAATCAATTCCGGCTACTCGCTACATGATGAAATATCCTTTAGATAGTAGTGATATACAGACAGACTTACAGTCAGACAGTCAGACAGACAGACAGACAGACAGACAGACAGACAGACAGACAGACAGACAGACAGACAGACAGACAGACAGATAGATAGATAGATAGACAGATAGATAGATAGATAGATAGATAGATAGATAGATAGATAGATAGATAGATAGATAGATAGATAGATAGATAGATAGATAGATAGATAGATAGATAGATAGATAGATAGATATTTCCAAACGAATAGGCAGCACAACACAGGTTCCAGTTCAGTGAAAAAAGGTTTATTCACCCATACCATACGTCAGTGCAACGTTTCAGCCCACATGGGCCTTTCTCAAGCTTGCTTTTTCCAGCACATCCCACATGCTCATTCGGATTGAGATCTGGGGAAGTCAAGCCAACACCACATACTCTTTTTTATGTTCCTAAAACAATGCCTGAACAATTTTTGCAGTATGGCAGGCACATTATCCTGCAGAAAGAGGCCACTGCACAACACAGAGTTCTAAGAAAATATTCTCCAGAATATATATTTACTAAAACAGACATATCAGGAGAACTGACGGAACCTCTTTAATAAAATATGAAAAAAACTTTAAAGTGTAGCTAAACGTTTAACGAACTTCTGACATGTCATAGTGACATGTCAGAAGTTTGGATTGGTGGGGGTCCGAGCACTGAGACCCCCACCAATCGCTAAAACGAAGCAGCTGAAGCGATTGTGTGAGCGCTCACCCGCTTCGTGTCTGTTTGGCTTTTTCCGGAAATGAATGTATCATGTTTAACTGCACTTTAAATAAAGAGTATGCGCATATAAGTACTGTCATTTAGATACCTAGACCTTGTTAATCATTTAAAATTTATACTTGATTTGACATATCCCGACTGCTCCCTTTCTATGTGGGCAAAAATTCATGTGACTTTATCCCATTTTGTTAAAGTTCGTGAAACAAAATATCTGCACATGTTAACATAGAACTTGATCCAAAATAACAGTAAAAGACAAAAAATGCAATGTGCAAACAACTCAAATAGTAATTAGTTTGCAAAATAACCCATATATATCTTCTGACATAGACATACATCGATTTTATTACTAGCTTATAAATTAAAAAATATTTATAAACTGTTGAAACTTAGCTGTACACTTCTATTTTCCTCCTTTAACTAGGAATACACACATAATATATTTTGATCAAAGGCAAAGGAAGCGGCTAGAGTTTTTGCTTCCACAAAATAAACCCTCTGTTTAATTTTATTGCCATTTAATGTTTTACATATTTCCCCAACGGATCGGTTAATCAGAGTGTAAAGTTTTCACTATTTTTAAGAGCACGTTATTATGTAACACACTGAAAGCTTATTCTACAACACACTTTTTATTACGAAATGACAGCAGGGTGTAACGGCAACCATATGTTCAGCTCCTTTAAAGTATAGCCGGGGTGAAAAGGGACATGGTACAATGTTTGTTTGCTACAATTTTGTATTTTCTTCTTACTTTACAGTCTATAAAGGAAAATAATTTAAGCCCTGGTTGTTAACACCTTGGGGATTAACATTTCTAATTAAGAATTTGTATTGGCACCGTCTATGTAATGATAAGGAAATGAAGATATGTGTGGAATCTGTTGAAAGCAAACTCAAAAAGTTCATCTCATATTTTGGAATTTTTATTAACAGCAGTCTAGTGAAACATTATTAAAAATTTTTAAATCATACTTATAATCACAGAAAAAGCAATCCCCAACAGCATACAAACAAGCAGCAATGTGATACCGAAAAGTATATATAATCATACCATCAAACAAAAGTACAACTTGGATCTGCTCCTGAATCCTAATGTGCAATAACTGTTGTTAAGAGGCTAAGGCTCTGTTCACATTTCATTTGAGCTTTTCCTCTGACGGAAGGCTTTGACATATGCCACTGTATAAGCATACAGTGGCATATGTCACCCATAGGACCCTTACAATAAAAATACAGTGGTATACTTTTTTTACTGTATCCATCTGCATGGAATAGCATAGCAATATAGAAGGTATGCCGAGGTATAACAACCTGGCATATGCCAGAAGGATACCCTTTTGGCATATGCCAAGTAAATGGGGCCCCATGGATATGCCCTAGAAGCTTCCCCAGTGCATATGTCGAGCATAGGTCACAAACCAAGTGTGAACAGAGCTAAACCCCTGCAATAAACCACATGCTCATCTTCCAGGCTTCCACAAAGCAATGGGGGAAATTTATTAAGACTGGCGTTTCAACTAATTGTTTATTAAGACTGGTGTTTCATACGTCAGTCTTAATAAACTATTCATTGGAGTAAGATTCAACACATTTATTAAGAGGCGGTCGCATCTCTTTGCTGGCTGTGCCACAATTGAGGCAAAAAAACGCAGTTGTGTGCAATCCAATCCCCCCTTCATCGGACATAAAATGAAAAAAAAATGTGTACTCACCTCACAGCTCCTCTTCTCCCCCTGGGTCCCCTCAGGCCTCAACAGTATGACGTGGCTCATACAAGGTCCTGATGCCGAGCAGCGTCAAAGCCTTGTCTGCGATGCACCATTGAACTTCCTGAGTTCTGCGTCACATACAACATCTTGCTGCTGCCAGGCATCAGGACCTTGTATGCGTCATGGCCTGCTGAGTAAGCCTGAGGAGACACAGAGGGGAGAAGAGGAGCGGTGAGGTGAGTATACAATTATTATTTTTTTATTGTTTGTTGGGGATAGGGAAGGGGGTTTGTCTGATAGGGGGTAGTCTGACCAGGGGTGCAACCTAGGGGGCCCGGAATGGGCCTCTACCTTGATACGCCCTACAGAGTGAAATCTACGCTAGCTAGATTTCTGCTATAAGTTGATAAATTCCTCCTTAAGTGTCTTAAGGCTAAATGCATAGTTCAGGAGCGTGTGAAAATATGAAACACATTTCTTTTGTATCCTCACATCGGAAGAGTTTTATTTTCTTTGCACACATTTAAAGGTGGATGGCTACCTTGAATCATCGCATGGCGTGCTGTCTTTCACTGAATGTAATGGATTTATGGCCTAAATGACTGTATATCTGTGAATTGTGAAAATAAAAATAATCTACTGATGTGAGGACACAGAAGAAATTCATTTTTATATTTTATCAGCTAATAGCTGCTACTGTGGAAGTCATGTCAACTAATGACACCCATGACTACTGCTTCCCACATTGATAATAGGTAGAAAGCATATTCTGAAGCTACATGCCATAGACTTTTTTGTCGGTTAATATATTCTTCTGAACGAACACTCCACACATGGTACTTTTGAAAGATAGGTAATGTTTTTTTAACCCCTTAATGACCGGGCCTGAAAAGGTCTTAATGACCAGCTACATTTTTCAGTTTTTACCACTCTGCATTTCAGCAGCCATAGCCTTTTTATTTTTTCATTGACGTGGCCGTATGAGGCCTTGTATTATGCTGGTGAAATTCTATTATCTTTTTTCATAGTTTGGAGGTAGAACATTTTTATTTTTACAGCGTGAATATAAGAAAAAGTGATTCTCTCCATCATTTTTCTTGTTTATTTTTTATCCCGTTCACGTTTCACACTAAATAACCTGTTCGATTAATTCTTCAGGTTATACGATCATTTAGATACCTAATATGGGCAGATTTTTTGTTTTTATTTAGTGTAGGGGCAATAAAATATATTTTATGCAAAACACATTTTTTGGGGAAGTTTTTTCATTTATTTATTTATTTTTGTTACCTTTTTTTAATCCCATTAAGGGATAACTTTATTTATAACTTTATTTTTTACTTATAATGTATTAGCATACTCTTGTATGCTAATACATTACACTGCTGTTAGGGCAGCACAGTGTGCCAGAACAGCAGGCAAACTGAACAGACAGCCCTGGGGTTCTTTGTAGGTCCCCAGGGCTGACTGCAGAGGGATTCCCTGGTGTTTGATCACATCACCGGGTTTCCGATAACGAGATCAAAACGGGGAGTTCCCTTTGATCTTGCTGGGATCAAGGACAGCGATGATCAAAGGGTTAGACAGCTGAGCTGGGGTCCGAATGTTTTCTGACCCCAGCTGTATTCAGCAGGCAGCTCTAAGATCAGGAGATGTTAGTTACAGCTCCTGCTTAGAGGATAAGCGCTCACAGGAGCACTCATCAGCCTCTTCTACAGCGATGCCAAAAGACCGCTGTAGACTAAGGACATGCACCGCCTGCCGCCAAAAGACGGTGGGTGGTCATTAAGGCGTTAAAGAGGTCTTCCCATCATTTAATATTATGGCATTTCGCTATGATATACAATAACTCTCTGATCGATGGGGGTCCAACATCTGGAACACCCACAAATCTGGAGACAGAAGCATCCTTTTGGCTTTCCCTCTGCACAGTGGTACTCTGCAGAGAAACACTGAGGGTATGTTCACACGGCTTATTTTCAGCCGTAAACGCCTGAAAAACAGCCGAAAAATCGGAAGCAGAACGATTCCAAACATCTGCCCAATGATTTCAATGGGAAAAACGGCGGTGGAAAGGGTAAGGCCACACAGAGCGGCACTGACCCGGCCACGATGCGGCCAACAACCACGCCGATACCATGTTCAGCATGGCTGTGAAATAGCCTGTTAATAGCCGAGCGTTGTTGTGGGTAAAACGGCCCTCTACCTGAAAAATCATGCGGCCATTACTTAATACACCCTTTATGGCCGCACGATGTTGCAGGTAAAGGGACGTTTACAACACGCCTCCATGAACAGACTATTTGACGTCCGTGCCGAACATTGTGATAGATATATAGATAGATTTATGGATGGATGGATGGATGGATGGATGGATGGATGGATAGATAGATAGATAGATAGATAGATAGATAGATAGATAGATAGATAGATAGATAGATAGATAGATAGATAGATAGATAGATAGATAGATAGATAGATAGAGCATTAACTAAATAAAAAAAAATATGCCTAACAAATGCTGAAATGGACATTATATTTGTGTCCACAGCCTTGTATGTGGTTGGAGGAGTACCGTAAAACCTTGTAATGCCCATTGTCTATAAATTGCTATTAAACCGTTAATGCACAGTAAATACTTACGCTCATTTTTTACTCTCCCTGTAAGTACATCAATTAGTTAGGGCTACAAGTTCAGCATCTTTACGTGTACAATCACTTGTTTTCCGTAGCTAAAAAGTGCCTGTCCACTATCTGTAATCTGCTTGACTTTTCCAATTCTAGAACTACTTTCATTAAAGCAAACTCTTGTGAAATATGGAACCTAGGTTTGCTAATTCCCATTACTAATGGTCCTGAATTGATTCCTAATTAGTTACAGTTTTGGATACAATCCAGTGGAAAAGGAAAAAAACACCTGAATTTCGAACAAGGAGAAGAAATTGCAACATTATGTGCCTAGCATTATACACTCTGCCCTCTTAATTTCAATTGTGATAAAGTACACAGTAGAGGATTTAAAAATGGTTGGATACAATTAGAAAGAATAAACGCTAAGGGAGATTTTTTTTTTCTTTTTTAAAGATACAGGGGCAGGTTTATCGATGTATCTACCTCAGTCCATGGGTTCCATAACAGCTGTATGGTCTGTCACAATTGGCTATATGCCACTGCTTTTAAATTCTTTATCTAGAAAAGATGTGCAGGGGGCATTGGTTTACTGGCGCTCAAGTTATACTACAGTATATATATATATATATACATGGTTAGGGGTAAAGGTCCTCTTACACGGTCCGTCCTGGGCCGTATAATTGAGCGCTGATCAACAAGACAGTTCGTCCCCATACATTTGTATCATGTCGGCAGCACGTCTCCCTGTTTACACCGGGAGATGTTCTGCTGACGAGTGTTTGCTCGTTCATCTGCTGATCGCTGCCCTGTTTATACAGGGCAATTATTGGGAACGGGCTTTTTTGAACGCTCATTTACCCGATAATTGGCCAATGTAAAAAGGCCTTTAGACTTAGGCCCCATGCACAAGGCAGTGCCCATATTCACGGCCCGCGTTTGCTGGCATGGCCGGCCGCGGACAGCCACCCACATTTGCAGGTCGTGCTCCTATATATGTATGGGACCACGGTCCGTGAAAAGCAAAAGATAGGACATGTCCTATCTTTTGCGGTACACTTCCACGGCCTGGACACCTTCCCGTGAATATAGGGGAAGGTATCCTTGGTCACTAGAAGTGAATTGGTCCATAATTGCGGACCGCAATTATGGCCCGCAATTACGGACGATTTTTACGGTCATGTGCATTGGGTCTTAGCCTAGAAATCTCACCCCACCTTAGTAGCAGAAAACTAGAGAGCTTTAATACGCCTGGAATTTCTCCACATCCAGTAGTAGAACCCTAAAAATAATCATTTAAAATCTATAAATGGCCAGGAGGTTTTTTTTAGATGTAAGGCATGAAGTGGATAAGGTATCATATATAGCTACCTTCTCCCTTTCCTTATATTCTTGTGGGGGGTTTTTTGGGGAGGGATTCTGAAAAATACTATTGTGAATGTATCCTTAGGCTACATGCACACAACAGAAGGCTGTATGCTGGCTGTATGGTCGCTACCTCTGTTTTGTGCTGTATTGTGCCATAATACAGCAACCCAGATGGAGCTTACCACAATTTTATTCTTTATAAAGAGTCCAACAGACAAAAGAACACCCTGTGCCTCAGTCTAAAATTTGAATCATACAGAGGAACAGTAGAGCCCATAAAACTCCCCGGGTGCTGTAATATGCAATTTACTTGGGTGCATGAGGCCTAACAACACCGTTCCCCATATCAGAACAGCAACAAATTTTTAGCAAACAGTAGGAGTATAGCTGAATACTGAAGAACAATTTATAATGACAATTACATACATTGTAAGATATTACACGTAAAGAGTAGCTTTTGGGAAATTATTATATATCGCTAATAGTAGTATAAAGTTTCCAGATCAGAATCTATGGGTAGTGAGTGTGGTTTATCAAAGTGACTCAAATCATAGGTACACCTATAAAAATATTTTAGGCTTGGCGTATAACCTGCTGTACATGCAACGTTGATAATCTGCAAGTAAATTGCTCTACCTACTTTGTAGCGATCTTGAGTTACATTCTGTATTTTAGACCATTCAGAATCCTGCAGGTTGCTGAGCTCACATCTGCCATGCCCCTTGCTTGTTCAGTGTCTGTACAGAGCGAAGTGTGGAAATTTGCATTCTGGGAAAATAAGTGTTTTCTCTAGGTATCGTACGCAAATAAAAGTGCTAATCACGGTAAAATCACCACGTTATAATTTTATCTAGAGCTGCAAGACTGATTGCAACAACTGAATTAGTTTCAAAATCGTGATTTACCCGTGATTCGGACACAAATGAAAATCCCTGTGTAGCGCCAGTTTTAGAGCATGTTCACACGTGGCACATTTGTTGCTGAAATTTCTGAGACTGAAAATCCATTCCATACATGTGCATGGCGCTGTTTCTGCAGCATGTGCAATTTATTAAATATAAATCTGTTACGTGTGAACATACCTTTGTATCTATATTAGTGTCATGTGAAACCTCTCTCTGAACAGTTCAGTAGAAAACATTGGGTCTTTTGCCACTAGAGGTGCTCACTGCATACATATTTATAATTGAGATCAATGGGATCTGTGTAAACCTGTATGGAGGGAGCTCCCTCTAGTGGTGGCTACAGAGAGAATTCTAAATGTAACTATGGCTGTCTGAAGAGAAGTACGGGCTTTGGAGCTCTGTATCAGAAAAATATAGAGACAAACAGGACCCGCTGTCACGGAACCCGATACAGCTACTCTATAAACAGAATACAAAGCAGCTGTATCTCAAAAAGTAAAAATAATTGTTAATAAAATGTATTCAGGAAGTTGCACCAATCACACTGATGCACAATAATATATATATACAAACGAAACAAAAAACTATGTCAAAGGAGTACACAGCCATTAACATTCTAGTTTCCTTCTATATCATGTAATTTTTACATACTGTTATGCATTATTATATACTATAAATTGAATATTCCTTACCAGCACCACAGCACATGATATGATAAATAAATGTTATTTTTAATTGATCTTTCCAGTCTCCATACTGCAATACTTAAAAAATGGTGCACTTATAAATCACGATTTGTCATAAAGGAAGGACGTACTATGTTTATAAAACAATCAGAGGTCACATTGCAGCTAATTTTTCATATATCAAGTTTAATTATGCTTTACAATAGATGTGAAGGATTTCAGAAAAACAGCACCGCTGCTGGTGACAGCCAAGTCATGTGATCAGCTTTTGTATTCAGAGGCAATAACTCACTGCCTGCAGCCAAGATATCCCCTAGAGGAAGCTCCTTCCAGAGTGGACGCGCACATTCTGTGATCTACAGATTAACATGGCCAGAGTCACGCGGCTTTGTCTTCTGCCCCTATGTTTGTTACAAGCAAAAGGTTGATTCATGAATTTTTTAAAGCAATGGACCCGCAGATAACGAATTGCCGCAATCAATGTATACATTGATTCTTTCTTCCAAGATATTTTCACTCCAAGACCCTCTGATTTTGCAAATGGTACAATCTTATCATAAGGAGAACATGCAGCGTTACAAAGGGAATACCCAGCTGCAAGCGTTCCAAGCTTTCCTGTTGTATTGAGATGTATTTAGCAAATAAGTCATCGCTATACGGCTTTCTTTTTACTATTATAGTCAATTAAATAGTTAATACTAATTAAAGCCGATCATTATGTTTAATCGGAAAACCATAGGAATAGGTTGCTGCTTAATAGAACCAACCTATATGAAATATAAAGAAATGAAATAAATATAATGGACGCTATATGGCTGTTTAATAATATAGGGAAACGCTGCAGAAGCGCACATAGAAATGAGAGGCACCTGATTAACCTTTCGCTGACTCCTTTGGGTCACGTGACCGCGAGCATGCTTTTCCTCAGACTGATGGCTTTAAAAGAAGATGTTAAATTTAACCTCCACCGCAGTGATAAATTGACAATAAAAAATTCAATGGGCTGGTAATTACCAATCACTTTGGACATCGGCAACATTTTTCAGTTCTGTCACAGCACGTTGGCACAAAAGCTTCTACTGAAATTCTCTCGATTTTCCTTTTTTAACTTTGTTTTCATGATGCAGATTAAATCTGCCACCCTATTGCTGAATCATTTTCCTAATTTTTCATGTCTGATCCCTGCCCCAGCTGCACCAGGCTGATAATTGCGCAGCCCAGCCCTGATGATTAACATCAGAAGAATTAATTATGCCTGCCGCTGAAATTCCAGGTTCCACATGGTGATCAAGAAAAATTAAGTTTCTCTGAGCTTCTAAATCATTTCACCTTTGAGGGAAGTGATTTTGCTTCTAGTGCTTAGACAGCGATGCTGCGGTCTGCTCTCCTGCAGAGGATTAAATGATGTACCCTTTGTGTAATCCGTTCACCACCTTGCTGGTTGTTTTTACTCCTACGTAGTGTTTACAAAATGGGTTTGATGTTTCTTAAATGACAAGCCAGATGCATGGCATTACATGCTTCTAAGGACCTGCGATGGCTGCAGTGTTATTATATGCAGAGCTGTGCCAAAAAAAGTCATTTTATACCTCCAGACAACATTGCTTTTAGTCTATTTGCCCTTTGCCTGAAGGTTTTGCTAAGCATGTCAAGGTCAGTTCAATACACAAATGTTGCAATGGCTTCAACATTCCCATTATAGTCCCCATTTACCCCTCCCCTTATAGTCTGTGTTATTATTATTTTTTATTATTATTATTATTATTATTAGAGCTGTATACACAAAACGGTTAGATATTTTTAATGAATTGGCTTAAACATTCCCCTTATATTCCCCATTTACCCCTCCCCTTATAGATTACAATATTAATATTATTTTTTATTATTAGGGTATGTGCACACACACTAATTACGTCCGTAGTTGACGGACGTATTTCGGCCGCAAGTCCCGGACCGAACACAGTGCAGGGAGCCGGGCTCCTAGCATCATAGTTATGTACGATGCTAGGAGTTCCTGCCTCTCCGTGGAACTACTGTCCCGTACTGAAAACATGTTTACAGTACGGGACAGTTGTCCTGCAGCGAGGCAGGGACTCCTAGCATCGTACATAAGTATGATGCTAGGAGCCCAGCTCCCTGCACTGTGTTCGGTCCGGGACTTGCGGCCGAAATACGTCCGTCAATTACGGACGTAATTAGTGTGTGTGCACATACCCTTATTATTATTATTATTACGCTTGCATTAGAGCTGTATACACAAAAAGGTTAGATATTTTTAATGAATTGGCTTAAACATTCCCCTTATATTCCCCATTTACCCCTCCCCTTATAGATTACATTATTATTATTGTTATTATTATTTTTTATTATTATTATTATTATTATTACGCCTGCATTAGAGCTGTAAACACAAAACGGTTAGATATTTTTAATCATGGCTATTTGCAAAGTGGCTTATTTTTATTTAATTTTAGATGTATTGGAGCAATAAACCATTGGTTGCACATGTGAACATACCCTAAATAGGAACCATAAATAGATTAGGAACACTAAACCTAGAAATTAATGATAAAAGTATACAGGAGGAGATAAATTTGTTCACACGGTTTGTCAGTCTGCAGGATTTTCTGCATGTTCCTGAAGCAAAACGACTGGTAGGAATCCCACAGAGAACACAGGGGTTAGTTTCCTGCGGATCTTTCCATTTTTGTCTGGTAAATTGCTGAGGGGTGGGACTTAACACGGGGGTGTGGTTTAACAATATTTATGACCTATGGCAGACAGAATAGGGAGGGGTTAGCTCCTTCTGGGGCCAGTTGTCTTACAGCCAGTAACAGGATTTTAAGGGGGGAGGGGGATTGCTGATCTCCAGAGATACATATCGCAATATAAGACAAAATACAATCAATCGAGAGGAGGAGACTAGCGGATTAAGTACCTGAGTTCTCTTTTTCCTTTATCTTTCGTATATTTTCTATGTTTTGCGCACCTTTCAAGACCATCTGCCAATGTTATATTATATTCTCAATGTTATATGGTGTATTCTTATGGGTGTATTTGATTAAATCTTGCCTCTAAATTTTGTATTATCCTGTTAAGCCATTTTTGAAAATGAGTCTAAGGGATTTACCAGTTTCTAAATTAGTCTAAAGACTGGCTTAAGTGGAATGCGCTATTCCCTCTAAGCCGTGCACTCTGGAATTGATAGAGTTAAAACATCCAAACATTCCTATATGACGGGTAGATTTTCCCTGAAGAAAGGACAAGTCCAGTCCCGAAACTGGTCGGATCCATTTTATATAATTTTATCATGTTTTAGCAATTTATGCTTTCCAAGTTCTGGATTGTTTTTTGTTTTGTTTTTTTAAAAAGGCTTTTATTTATATCTCCTGCCTAAAATGGAGTTTTATCACTAGCAGTGCCTCCGAAAATCCCACAATTTTTTCATACAAGTAAATAATCCTGTGCCATTGGCACAAGGGCAAAGAGAACCACGGCAGTTTAAATCGGGTCCAAAACCATATTAATGTCCCTCACCTCCTGGATCAAGACATTTTACCAGCACAACATTGCTTAAATTTTTACTCAATGAAGTTTTCTATTGAGCAACTGGTTGTACATTATTAATACATTATTAACATATATTTGGTTGCTGTTATATCTTTGCTGAACTTTTTTTTCTTTACCACCCAATGGGGCACAACGTCCCCTGTTATCTTCAAATGTGGCTTAAGAAACAATGTATTTACATACCTCCCAACATTTGAATCATTCACAGAACATTTTTAATTTCCATCCCGGTTCCACCAGGAACGCCCACAAAACCTCCAAAAATGGCCAACATGGGGCAATTTATTTGCATAAACTCTTCCCATTTGAGGTCAGTTTCACAAGAAAATCCTTTAAAAAACAAGAGGTATATTCATCTTACTTCATAATTCACTTATTCTATGCCAACTTACAATTTAATGCACAGCTTTACTCCCTTCACTGGGAGGGGAAACAGCACTGTTCATCCAGAGCTTATTTTATTATGAATATTATACTGGGATTGCCTGGACTACACTTAGGCTGGGTTCACACGACCTATTTTCAGACGTAAACGAGGCGTATTATGCCTCGTTTTACGTCTGAAAATAGGGCTACAATACGTCGGCAAACATCTGCCCATTCATTTGAATGGGTTTGCCGACGTACTGTGCCGACGACCTGTCATTTACGCGTCGTCGACGCGTAAAAATACAGCCTCGTCAAAAGAAGTGCAGGACACTTCTTTCAGACGTAATTTGAGCCGTTCTTCATTGAACTCAATGAAGAGCAGCTCAAAATTTACGGCTGTCATAGAAGCCTCGCAAAATGCGAGGAGGAGCAATTACGGCTGAAACGAGGCAGCTGTTTTCTCCTGAAAACAGTCTGTCTTTTCAGACGTAAAAGCCTGCTACCGTGTGCACATACCCTTACATTTGCATGGACAGAGCAGTAGGCTCTTGTACCGGGAATTCACTGATTGATCACAAGCGTGATTGTAGAACGTGATAGATAAGTGCTTTATGAGTTCTTAGTAATGACTTTCTTCGTGAAACTAAACCTCTCAATATCCCACAGGTATTAAACTCATTGATACCAACGTTTGTAACAATCTGCATTTCTGATGAGCATCCTTGATAATCCAACTTTTAGAGCGGACCTATGGTCTCTAATGATGTTGACCTACAGGAGTGACCTCTATTGTAGGTTAATCAATTTCTGCATCTGAGGCTTGGCTGAAATTAAGGCTCTTCCTCCCTTGAGAGGAGTTGAGAATCTCATCTCAGGTGGCTTCATTCTTAGGACAAGAGAAATGAGGTTCTCACTTTCTGTTTTGGCGTCTGCTCCTCTTTTGGACCTGCTCCTGCTGCAACATATGATTGATCTATAGAACAGAATACTCTTAATTTGTATTATTTTTTTTTTAACCATTCCATCAGTTTTTCAATAATTATTCAAATTTTCCTAAAATAAAAATATACACCAAAATATATATATATATATATTTATTTTTTTTTATCCATTTATTGCTTCATTAAAAAGAATGGGAACCTATGGATCCAATTTGTTATATTATTTCAGCCAATATCCATCAAAGGAAAGTACTGATCACTGGAGAATACAGTAGTCTGAGCAGAGGCGATATAGGAAGCAAAATTCAGTTTCTTGACTCAGAGAATCCTCTTCACTTCTCTGTACAGTTTTTTTTTCTAAAACTGTACCGCATATATAAGATATGACTTCACAAGTGAAGGGGCAATAATATAATATATTTTCTAAACACCCTAAAAAGGTTATCCAGGATTTAAAAATTGATGGCCTATCCTTAGGATAAGACATCAATACTAGATTGGTGGGGTTCCGACTCTCTGGACCCTCACCGTTCAGCTGTCTAAAAGGGCTGCGGCGGTCGTGCGAGCGCTGCAGCCTCCTCATAGGTGTCAGGCTGTTCATACTTGCACACGCCATTACTTTGGTATTGGTTGTGCATGGTATTGCAGTGTTGTCCCATTCAAGCTGATCGGCGAGGGTGCGGAGAGTCGGACCCCCATCAATCTAATATTGACTGCCCATCCTAAGGATAGGCCATACATTTTTAAATCCTTAATAACCCTTTTAACATGATGGTTGGCATTCAGTTATTAGCTTGGTCTGAACCAACTATAAAAATCCTGTTTGTTAATGTAATAAGAATTAACGTCAAAAAATCCTGCCAGTTTTCCATTCTTTGTGCTGTCTAACCAACTTCCAATAACTCCCCAGCACCTGCCCCATCGAGGTTGCAAGGAAGAATCCAGCATCACATTGTTGGAGACAGGGAGCATAATATACTGCTGCTGTCCTGTATGTGATGAGCAGCCATGGCTCTCCACATCCCATACAGAACAATAGTTCCTGTTTCTGATAACATTTGTCGGACATGGAGATGTGCAGGGATACATACATGAGAGTGTTGGAATTATAGGTAGACGGCCAGACAGCACAGTCACAAAACAAATCATCTAGTATAAAACAGTAAATACTAGACAGAAAACAGGGAGGAGGGGGATGCAGCTGCAGTCTCCCTTCCTTAAACTATGTGTGAGACTCATGCTGTGAGAGGGGAGAGGGAGCAGAGGAAGGGCAGAGGATTTGTCAGAGCCAGCTGTAAAATTACACTATCAAAACCCCACCAACTCATGAAAGCATTGAAGTAAAAAATGTGCAATTACAAAAACCAGGAGTGGGGAGCAAAAATATCCAAAGTGTGCAGGTTACAAGCAACATTTCTGGCTGCACTACATCTAACATACATCTGCAGCTACTTAAGAAGGGATTGTGATTTATTTTAATAATTGGTTTGCTTTAGGCCTAGGATACACAGAAACATTTTGTAGCGCTATTGATTGATTTTAACTTTCGAGTGACAACTGCAGTCCATAATGTATAGTGGCAAAAATATCCACAGTACTTTACAACCAGAGGATACGCTACGTTTAGAATATCCATCAGATCACGTCCCACAGACCACTGTACAAAATATCATGCAGAATCATAGTGGAGGGGATCCCAACTCCAATCTGCACTTCCCTCACATGGTGCACGTTGCCCAGACACCGCCTCAACGAATGGATGAACAAGAATTTGCAAAGATTCATAGAATTACTTCCATTTATAACATAATAAATTAGTACAAGAAGCTTTTGCTTTAAAACATTATCATACAAAATATACCTCATTATTTTCCATGTCAAATTTGAGGCCATGTATGATATACATTAAATTATATTAAATTGCCAAACAGTGTACTTTTTAAGAAGTAAATTATTGCATGTGCGGAGATCCTGTCCTCCTCTAGGCAAGGATATAATGAAAGAAGCAGTGCCTTTGACTGATACATTTCTAAAATGATTGTTGAATAAGAAGTCTAATCCAGCTCAGCCTCAGGTACTGAATTTACAAGCGCTACAAGCCGCAAGAAGCTATACATTTATCAAATTCTTCTTTTCACCATAGATTCCATTTTTAAATTACCATAATAATGTGCATCACAGGGAGTATTAAGGAAAAACAAGGGAAGTCATTTATTGTCAACTGATGTAAATATCTATGGGAAGCAAGGCAAGTCATATTTACACATTAATCCAACAGCAGCCAAAGGAGGCACATTTGCATATTCACCATCATTCCCCTATGTATGTACTCAGAGGGAGGTATGGTATAATATTATACTTCTATCATTTTTGTTTTAACTATTGAATACTTTAAGTAAGATCAAAGCTGAAGTCATCGGTTTTTACACAACCGTCAGTGCACACTCTCTTCTGAGACCTTCTGAATTTCTGCCCATTGAAGAAAAAATGATTAAAGAGGCTCTGTCACCAGATTATCAAATCCCTATCTCCTATTGCATGTGATCGGCGCTGCAATGTAGAGAACAGTAACGTTTTTGTTTTTTAAAACGATCATTTTTGGCCAAGTTATGAGCAATTTTATATTTATGCAAATGAGCCTTTCTAATGGACAACTGGGCGTGTTTTCTCTTATTTCCAACTAGGCGTGTATTGTGTTTGTAACATCTGGGTGTGTTTACTTGTTTTACTAGCTGGGCGTTGTGAATAGAAGTGTATGATGCTGACATGTGATGCTGACAAACACTTCTATTCACAACGCCCAGCTAGTAAAACAAGTAAACACACCCAGATGTTACAAACACAATACACGCCCAGTTGGAAATAAGAGAAAACACGCCCAGTTGTCCATTAGAAAGGCTCATTTGCATAAATATAAAATTGCTCATAACTTGGCCAAAAATGATCGTTTTAAAAAACAAAAACGTTACTGTTCTCTACATTGCAGCGCCGATCACATGCAATAGGAGATAGGGATTTGATAATCTGGTGACAGAGCCTCTTTAACAAATTTGTCATAATATTTTAAAACACTACTCTTTAATTATGCATGTTATACACCAATGTACAGCGTATGTATTAGATCAAATCTGTATTAAACATATATTAATATGTGTATCTGTATTAAACAGATTTATTAAAGGAACAGTGTCACCACAATTTTTTTTTTAATATGTTAAAGATGTTAGTGCTTTATTAAAAACGTTTGGATTCATTTGTGTGTTTGTGTGTTACTTTTTCTTATTTTTACACTTTTTCTTCCCTATGGGGGCTGCCATTTTTTTTTCCATTTCTGTATGTGTCGATTAACGACACATACAGACATGGAATACGGCAGCTCCAGTCCCATAGGGACTGCGAACGGGGCCCGTTCCATCCACTAACATGTACGCCGCTGTGTGGGAACGGCGCATGCGCCGCTCCCACACAGTTCAATTTGAAATGCGCGCCGTCCGGCACCATTTTCCTGTGGACCGGAAGTCGCGGCCGGACAGTAAGATTACTACTTCCGGTCGCGGCTTCCGGACTTGTGCACATGGAGCAGCGGAAGCAGACGGAGCGGATGGACCGGAGGGAGCGGCGGCGACTGGAGCAGGTAAGGGATTTCTATGTATGTTCGTGTTTCAGTGTGTGTTTACTACTGTATGTAAACCTACTACACTGTGTGTTAGCTCAAAAAATGGCGACACACAGTGTAGGAGGTTAGACCGTTCAAACCCCTCGTTTCTCCCGGCACTAGCCAGGATAAAGGAGGGGGGGATGCTGAGAGCTCACTAGAGCGAGGGCTTTTTACCCAATTTTGCAGCATAAAGCAATGTGGTTGCTTTACCACATGCAATGCTGCAATTTTGGGAATGGCTCCATCTAGTGACCAGCAATGGGAAATATTATAAATTAGAATCCAATTGAATCCAATTTATAATATTTCCTGACTCGTGAAAAAAAAAAAAAATTAGAACAATGTTTAATCACCTACACACTAATTGTTTAACTAAAAAAAAAAAACATGTTTTGCTGGTAACACATTCCCTTTAAGACTAATGTTTCATACGCTAGTCTTAATATAAAGATCGCTGGAGTAAGATGTGCCTTACACGTCTCTTAATACAACAGGCGCATCTATGGCCGTTCGTACGTCTGAAAGGGAAATGGCTTTCTGGCTTAAATTAGAGTAAATTTGTTGAGCTTCAAAAGGCCATGCCCCCTTTCACCAAGTCCCGCCTATTTTTGGGAAAAGTAATGGAGGCAGAATAAAAAGATAAAATTCGCAAAATTTCTGGCATAGAGAAGTCACAATTTGAACCAAAAATGTTTACAAATTGCGATTTTTCTACGCCAGATTTCGTAGAGTGCTTAATAAATCAGACAAATAACCTTTAAAAATAATTGCATTGAAGAATTGTAATATTACCCACAAGGCTGTTCAACTGGTCCTTTATGAGATCTTTTAGCAGAACTTCTGCTACCTTAACATGTGAAATGTACCCCCTGGTTTATTAAAGGGGCTCTCTACAAATATATAATTTTATCATTTTAATATTTAAGTAACTGAGTTCACATTTCACAGTCCGCCCGCTCACTAAAGTTTAACGCCCGCACACTGTCAGGGGCGGTGGGCGGATGCAGTGTCGTCGCTAGCACCGGAGGGAGCTTCGATGCTAGCGAAAGCCACATTCACTTGTATGTGCATCCTGAGGACCCAGATACAAATGAATACTATAGGCTGCAGGCCACGTTAGGCCTGCAGCCTATATGGCGCTGGGAAAACTCCATACACAGGCTGGCGTGATGATGTCACATCATCACGCCAGTCTGCGCATGTGTCCTGCTCGAGAGTCAGTGTAGCGCTCCGTCCGTCGCAGGAATAGGGCAAGGTCAAGGACAATCTTTTTTTTTTGAGGGGGTTGTGTGGTAATATACAGGGGGGGATTGCTTTGTAGCACTATATACAAGGGGAGGGGGGCTGTGTAGCACTCTATACAAGGGGAGAGGGGGGCTGTGTAGCACTATATACAAGGGGGGATTGCTGTGTAGCACTATATACAAGGGGAGGGGGCTATGTGGCAGTATAAACAAGGGGAGGGGGGATTGCTGTGTAGCACTATATACAAGGGGAGGGGGGGTTGCTGTGTGGCAGCATATACAGGGGGGACTGCTGTGTAGCACTATATACAAGGGGAGGGGTCTCTGTGGCAGTATATACTAGGGGAAGGGGGATTGCTGTCTAGCAGTATATACAAGGGGAGGGGCAATTGCTGTGTAGAACTATATACAAGGAAAGGGGTCTGTATAGCAATCTATTCAAGGGGAGGGGGCTGTGTGGCAGTATATACAAAGTGAGGGGGGCTGTGTGGCAGTATGTACAAGGGGAGGGGGGATTGCTGTGTGGCACTATATACAATGGGAGGGGCATTGCTGTGTGGCAGTATATACAAGGGGAGGGGGGATTGCTGTGTGGCAGTATATACAAGGGGAGAAGGGATTGCTGTGAGGCAGTATATACAAGGGGAGAGGGGATTTCTGTGTGGCAGTATATACAAGGGGAGAGGGGATTGCTGTGTGGCAGTATATACAAGGGGAGGGGGATAGCTGTGTGGCAGTATATACAAGGGGGGCTGTGTGGCACTATATAAAAGGGGGCTGTGTGGCACTATATACAAGGGGGGCTGTGTGTTGCAGTATCTACAGGGGGGCTGTGTGTGGCAGTATCTATCGGGGGGCTGTGTGGCACTGTCTACAGGGGGCTGCATGGCGCTATCTACAGGAGCTGTGTGGCACTATCTACAGTGGGCTGTGTTGTACTATATACAAGGAGGCTGTGTGTAGCACTATCTAGAGGGGGCTGTGCGGCAGTATCTACAGGGGGGCTGTGTGGCGCTATCTACAGGGGGGCTGTGTGGCACTATCTACAGGGGGTCTGTGTGGCGCTATCTACAGGGCGTCTGTGGCGCTATCTAGAGGGGTGGCTGTGTGGTGCTATCTACAGGGGCTCTGTGTGGTGCTATCTACAGGGGCTCTGTGTGGCGCTATCTACAGGGGGTCTGTGGCGCTATCTACAGGGATTGCTGTGTGGTGCTATCTACAGGGGTCTGTGGCGCTATCTAGAGGGGTGGCTGTGTGGTGCTATCTACAGGGGCTCTGTGTGGCGCTATCTACAGGGGGTCTGTGGCGCTATCTACAGGGATGGCTGTGTGGTGCTATCTACAGGGGGTCTGTGTGGCGCTATCTATAGGGACAGTGGTGTAATGAGGGATTCTTTCATTGATGCCTATAATTGGTGTTTATAACTGTCTATTTTAGTGCTGTACTTGTAATATTATAGTATTAAAAAAAGTGATTAAAACTAATTTAAAATAAGTTTTCTTATTCTCTTATTTTGTTCGCTATATTAGCGTTTACTGGGAGTAATACTTTAGGTCATCAGATGGAACACATCAAATAAAAAGTATATAAGGACTCACAGAGTCATTAACAATAAAATAGTAATCCGTTTAAAAGTGTATGATAATACAGTGTAATATACAGTAATAGTGTTTAAAACACTCATGTACACACCACTAGGTGATCATATAAAAATATCCAGGACATTATGGGACTAGAACAAACACAAGTAGTCCAAAGTACTTTAATAAGATAATGAGATAATAGTGTATTAATAACTCACCCAAGTGTGTGCATAATAAAACCAATTGCAGATAGATGTCTGCAGACACAGCATGGACTACCTCCTCGTGGGCTATGGCGTCGTAGAAGCGCCTAAACACAGACTTGGTATGCCGTAAAGTCTTAAACTCAATAATTCTATATGCTGTAAACATCTAAGCTCCCCCTAGTGGTGGCAGCAGCAAGAATTTTATTATGTAACTATGTTTATGCATAAGATTTGGAGCAATGCAACAGAAAAACAAAGCTTTAACTCCTTTAATCAACACAGAATTGTCAATTGTAAAATGTAGTGGAGATTAAGGGCCAGTTCACACAGAGTTTTTTTAAACTTTTTTGACGTGGAAAACGCGTCGGAAAACGCGCCAAAAACCGGCCGAAAATACAATGATGATTTCAATGGTAGGCAGAGGCGTTTTTTCCCCGCGAGCGGAAAAAGCGGCTCGCGGGAAAAAGAAGGGACATGCCCTATCTTCGGGCGTTTACGCTTCTTACCTCCCATTGACATCAATGGGAGGCAGAGAAAGCGTATTTCGCTGCGTTTTATGCCACGAAATTCGGCGTGCAGGCAGAGGAAAATCTGCCTCAAAATTCCAAACTAAATTTTGAGGCAGATTTTCCGCCTGCAAAAAACTCTGTGTGAACTCACCCTAAAGGTGGACATTTACTTTAAGCCGAAATGGACTGAGCTGTTCAGTAATAAGAGCAGCTCCCAAGGGACCAACAGTTCCGGGGCAGCTATGGGTCCCCCTTTACATCATGAGAGGGATAGTTAGCTTGCAAAGTGGTCAAATGTCAAAAGCTAAGTGACTAATTCTAGAACAGATTATATGTGACATGGGTAGGAAGACATGTTAAATGAGTTAAAGTCTCCCTCCAATTTTACTCTCCCACCTGATCTGACATTGAGCCACAACGGCCTATTTACCAAAGAAACTCTACAATTGGCAGCAAGTATCGTGTACTAAAGGACCCGTGAACGATACCCCCTGGTGATCATACGGTTGCCTCTGCAGATCTACCGCAGAAATGTGCAGTTGCGACTCTCCATGCCCAATGTCAGATCGGGCAGGAGAGTAACATTCTGGCTGCCCACTGCCACAACCAGATGGAGCTTAGGGGCTTTCTGCATACTGATTTATACCATTGAGTTAAATTTTTTAAAGGGGTTGCCCACTACCAGACAACTCAACCGGATAGGTCATCAGTATATGATCTGTGGGGGTCTGACACCCGGACCATGCACCGATCAGCTCCTCCAGTGGCGTGCGGGAACCGGATGTCATTGCACAGTATGCAATGTACGGCGCCAGAAGCAGGCTCCGTACATTGCATAGCGGCCGTGCTGCAGAACTGCAGCTCTGCTCCTTTTCACTTGAATGCTATTCCGTGACCGGAGCCAACAGCTTCCGGCATGGATATCGGGTGCACGGATGCCACTGGGGCAGCTGATCCGTGCAGGGTCTGGGTGTCAGACCCCCACAGAACATATATTGATGACCTATCTGGTGGATAGGTCATCAGTTGTCCGGTAGTGGACAACCCCTTTAATGGTATGCGCTAAACTGCTAAACTCCCCCTAGTGGTGGATGCAGGTAGCCAGAATTTTATAATCTACCTCTATGAAAGGGATTCGGAGCTCTGTATCAGAAAAACAGAGCTCCACCCTTTAAAGATATATTATGAAATTATCAACACAGAATTTTGATACTAAATGAATTTAAAAAACCAGATGGTGCGTATTAATTTCATGGAGTTGTCGTGTTTGGTATTTTTTATTTTTTTTTAAAAAACCTTGCTTGTTAGACGATGTTTAAAATATAGCTGGTGGTCCCCTGCTTAGAACTTGCCTGTGTTATCTAAAACCAAGCACCATGCCGACTGCAGCTCTTGGCACTGGATGACTGCGGAGATGCTTCATGTAAAACAATGCCAACTATTAAATAGTGTATCGTCCAAAATAGTCAATGCTGTGGCTAAGGGCCCCAACCTTTTATTTGGAAGGCCACATGGAGGACCACAACAATCATTTGACCTACTTACTATAAATCAAAATAATGGCACTAGTTAAAAAGAAAACCGAACATGTAACTGTAAGAATTCACATTAGGATTTTATTTTCCCTAGCAAAGTGCCAAGAAAGAGAAAATGGACTGCTCAGCGCTGTCAATAAAAAGAGTCATTTAACAGACACCAGTTTTAATACCATAAACCTTTTATCTCAGCTCTGCAGCATTATGTATCTATAGCATTGTGAGTGCACAAATTCCTCATGTTTTATAGTGGATATTGTGCGATGTATTCACAATGTGTAGAAATAAGGAGGTATAAAATAATATAAAAAAGAAAGGTTTTCAGAAACGTAAGCAGTATCAAGCGAACAGGACCTTAGTTATAAGTAGGATTTGGCTTCATATGAGTTTCATTATTGTACCACAGCTCCCTTCATTGTAGATCACTCAACGTTTCTTGGAACTAAAATGTCATAATACAAATCTAGATTCAAAATAAAAATAAAAACTTAATGAACCATAATGTTTGTATTCTTGGAAGTTCTAAAACGACAGGAAGTCCTAAGCACAATATAAATGCAATATATATTATTACAAGTACAGTAAACTAGTGGTAAACTAATGCAATGGAAGATAAAAGTCAAGTAGACATAAGGGCAGATTATTAAGGCTGGTGTTTCATATACTGAAGTAAAATGCGCCTAAATTATTAAGAGGTGTCCGCCTCTTCGTTAATTAGGCGGGTCTCTGACTGTCCGTGCGCCAGAAAAGTAAATCTATGCCAGCTATTAGATGAAGTAGATTTCCACTATAACTTATGCCAGCTTCTGGCGTAAATTCGAATGAATTTTCCGCACCCCCTCCATCTAAGTCCTGCCCATTTTTTTAAAGTGGCATATTGCAACTTTTCTACCCCAGAAAACTGGCATAGAGTGCTTGATAAATTCCCCCTGTAGTGCGGTAACTAATGGTCTTCTTTTACTTCAGAAACAGTGCCACTCTTGTTCATGGGCTGTGTCTGGTATTGCATTCACTTGAATAAGAATGAGTTGCAATACCAGACGCAACCTATGAAGTGGCGCAGTTTCTGGGAGGGAGGCAATTTTTTCTAATTGTGGACAAACCCTTCAAGCTGTTAAAATATATAATTTAACTTAAAGGGGCAATATGGGAAAAGTAAACGTAATTTTTAGATTTAAAGAAGTTTTCTGAGGTAATCAAAATGTGACCATGGGGGGAGGGTAATGCAATAAAACACAAAAAGAGGCATTACTCACTCGACAGATCCCTTGGCGTTCCAGCTTAGCTGCTCCGGTCCTTCCCGCCCTGTTTGTTTGCATGGCTGCCGTAATGACGTGTATACCCATGTGATCATTGCAGCCAATCACTGGTCTCAGCGGTCCTGTGCCGTATACCCATTGAGACCGGTGATTGGCTGCAGAGATCATGTGGGTATATGGGTACGTCATCGCAGCAGCTATGTCAACAAACAGTGGCGGGGGAACTGAAGGAGCTTCGGTACAATGACAACAGATCTGTCAGGTGAGTAAAGCTTTTTTTGTTTGTTTTATGGCACCTTTGGCACTTTTTTTTATTAACTCGGAAAACCCCTTAACCAAATGTGTAGTTCTTTTTAATTGTATAAAGACACAGTAGATAAGGCTCTGTTCACACTGGCGTCATGGCTTCCGTTTTACAGGATTCATAATGTATATCCATTATGATCCCTTTTTCTACCCAATTGATTTACAATAGGTCTGTAAGATTTCCATTTTTCTCTACTGGACGGAATACAGCAGAATGCTAAACTATTTTGACCATCAAAAAGCAATGGAAACCTTTAAAAAAAAGAAGTAACACAAGTGTGAACAGAGCCTAGTCTTGGATTTTATTCCATCCTGGTATTACTTTATTCCTACTCATAATTAAAAAAAATAATCAAGCAAATATATAACCCATGTAAACATGTTCACTTTTGTGCATGCAACATTTTTATACTAATCATGGCGACCATCAATTTTGCAATCACAAAGTCGCAGCTGAAACATCCAAGCTCACCATGAAATAAATCTAACTCCCCCACACCTGTAAATATTATCCATTGTCATGTTTTATTGCTGAGAAGATAATCTATGATTGCTATTTACTTAATTGCTCGGAAAAAAAAGTCCCTCACATAGGTGTCTGCCTGTGACTCTCCTGCGTTGAGATTTACAGTTTAGCGCCATTTTTTACTTTCAGAATTTAAGTGCTTGAAGCGTAAAGGGCACATTTTACTAGTTAAGTGCAACAGCCGTGTCTACATGCTCAACTCCCCAGAAACATAAGAAATACAGTATGATTAGAAATTAGTGGTCAGCCCTACAGTCACTGATTAATATTAGGCTTATTCACTCAGTAAAACTCTTTGTCAGATTTATGGCTTCCCTCTTGACTAATTTTGTAGACAGACAAAGGTAATATGTAACGTAGGTTTAGCTCCAGAAAGCAGCTATGTCATCACTGACTTTAGAGTAGAAGAGAGTGCTATGTGTCCTGTGTCTGAGCCCACAGAGCAGAGTTGCAGTCAGTAACACCCCATAACAAGTTCTAAATCTGTCATCAGAACATGAATTTTATATTAAGCTCCTTTTCGCTGCATGAGCCAGGAACTTAAGAGGGAAACATTCAGTATCATTTATGCTGGTGCTGGGTCAAGCATGACATCACTCTCCCATTTGAAGGACTATAATGAGGTGAAAAGACAGTTTTAAAATAACATAACACTTTATATGGTGGAAATTATGGATATGCCCTTTTTAATATCGCCGCTTAGTGCTCCGGGGAGTTTTAGAGGATTGGATTTGGCACATGGAAATGGTACCTTAAAGTGAACCGACATGAGGTTAAATGCACTTGTTGCTTTGGGTGGCAGAGTATTTATTAAATACCAGAGGAAAAAAATGAAAGATAGAGCTGGGAATGTGTTAGGCAAACTAGGCAACTGCCAAAGGTCGCCTTTTTAATGTGTGCCCCTTATGTAAGAGATTGTCCTATTTCCTGAGCGTATCACCTCATTTTATGTTATAGAATGTTATAGGACACCTCTGATTATTGTCCACATCTTGCGAACCCCCCTCATATTATTTTACCCCTCCCAAAAGCTAATAGCGCGTACTCTTGCTGCTCGACTGGAATCTCCTGTTTACCGAAGCAGAACTACAATGTTTATGTTCATTTTCCCTATTGCCCTACTACAGGGAAACCAAAACATAACAAGGAAACCATTGTAACTAATTAACGTCCATGTTCTCCAATGTGTACAATGTGCCAACGTGTCGTCCCCAGTGCCAAGATCTGCATCTAACTATTAAAAGGAAGTCCCTAGCAAAGGAGTTTCTCTATAGGTGGAACGTAAAACGTAACTAAATATGGTGTTATTAAAAATAAAAAAGAACACATTCATTGAATATTACTATTACTTTGTCAGTACCGCTTTTAAAATATAAAAACTAAGGCTGGGGCTCGTTTGCAATCTTTTGTAGCATGACTTTTTAATTTAATTTTATTATAAATAATCGAGCGACTGCTGAAGTCCACAGGAGTGCACTGTACTACATGCAACTTAAAGGGGGGAATTTATCAACTTTTCTCCACCAGTTTTCCAGCGTAGAAAAGTTCCAAACGACTCAAACGTCACAAGAATTTGTGACGTTTGAGCCGTTTCCACCACTTTCACCATTTTTCAGTGGCCCAAAGCATTTAATATAATTGACACCAGTTAATGACGTAAATTATAGTGAAAATTTACACCAGCTCCTGGCTGGTGTTAATTTCACTCAGTGGCACATGGAGAGGCGAAGACGCAACAAATTTATCACATCTCACAGTTTGTTTCCTATTAAGACTGGCGTATGAAACGCTAGCCTTAATAAATCCCCCACCCCATAATATTCCTTTGGCGTTGCAAAATATAAAGTCACAATGGAGCCTTAAAGGGTAAGTCCCGTTTTATAAATTGATGGCATACATCTTGGATATGCCATCATTTTTTGATTGGTGGGGGTCCGACCACAGGAAACCCCACCCACCCTGCGAATGAAGGGAAACAGCGCTGATTCATTTAAATAGGGACCTGCTACACAACAGACGGACATGATCAATTCTAGAAAAATATCTTTACCGGCAAATGTTAATGTTTACATTAAAGGGACACTCCGGGCAAAACTAAACTTTCCCATGTGACCATTACGGTATTCCATGTGTCAGCCTCTCAGCTGGTTTTTTTCTTGCTGCTTCTATCTCTATATATCAGACTGGGTTGGTTGCTTAGCAGCAGTGTGAACAGGGTTGCCAACCTCCACTTCAGTAATTTATAAACAACTGACCATACATAAACGGACAGACCATACTTTTTACGGACACATTACAAAATCATTGCCTGTGTACTGTGCTAGGAGTGACTCACTTGTGTAACTTAGTGCGGGAAAGCTGCGAGCGGGGCTGTGATTGGTAAGTCCGACGCACTCATCACTCACTCCACCTCCCCACCCCCACTGCCGCGGTATAATGTAGAAGAATACAGTGCAGTCTCCCTGTCTGTATACTTATGGTTTATCACCTTATTTAGGAGAATATAGAGAGAATGATAATCAGTGTCCCCCAGCATACAGAAATGGTAGTTTATAGCTGGTCATGTGATTCAGTGCTGAAGCATTATGGGTTTGATAGCAAAACAGAGAGGAAGAGAAAGCTGGGGAAATGTAAGAATCAAGATGGAGGCTTTTTTTTAAAGCACAGACTAGGCAGCAGTTCAAAAAGTAAGTACAAAATACATAAAAGAAGTGTAGAGGGTGGTATACAGACAGGTGCGGAATGCAGACATGGAAAGTTGTGTTTCCACTGGAGGTCTTCTTTAAATCTGACCTTTGGTAACTGTTTGGGTTGACCATTGATGGTGTCCATCAGGTTCCCAAAGAGTTGTTCCTCGTTTCAACGAGAATAATAGCGTTTAATGCAGCTCTATTTTTCCAGTCAAATGCGACGTAAGCTGCAACGGAAGATCCTAACAGAGCCTCCAATGCCATTGAGAACATAGCCAGAGATTACAGGCTGAGGTTATCTCCGTATCTATGCCTGTTATTACTTATCACAATTATATTATACTTTGTGTCCTATTGATTCTCATTCATGAAATTTCATTGCACTGCCACTTTCATAGATGATTCCTGTTTTTTGTTTTTTTTCAACATGGGTTAATCTCACAAATCTCTGTTTTTATTATAGCTATTGAATTTCTCATATTAATTAAGGTTATGCTTAAACACATAAAATCGTATGGAAACAAAACCAACATCCACCTAAGAACATATGTCATTTGCAATGTGTTAAGCAGAAATGTTTCCCATAATAAAGATCATACTTTAATATATGGGGTATTGTTTGATGCCTATTGTCATCAACGATTAAACATACAAAAAATAATGAAAAAAAAATAGTTTATGCATTTATGTTGCTTTAGAAATGATGTGAATGACACTGAATGGGTGAAGGCAGAGCCGTGTACATGGAGCTCGTCTCGAGACATTGAGGTATGGAGGGCCTGTGGCTCCACACTACAGAGCCATAGATAGTCCATGACCACTCTGTGAGAACTTTGTGGGTGTTAAGATCCAGGATTCCGCCATAGCCAGGCCTTCCTGTAAGTATTTTTTGCCTGAAGGTCTATATTAAACACCGTTGCCAAGTGGTTAATACCTTAGGAGAATGGGATAAAATACAATAGGTGCTAATCAGGCTGGAGAAAGGCAAAATCAATTTTATTTATTGAAATCAATATGGCAATGACATCGCTTACCACATAAGGTGAAAGATAAAAATAACAATGCCAGGTAACCAGTGCCTCACAATTTCTGTATTGATGGTGGTTATTGACTATGTTGTAAGCATCCAAGGTTAAGTGGCATTTAAATATCATTATTTTTGTGTTATTATGTGACCGTGGATTTTCTGGAATTTATGTCCATTTAAAAAGAATATACTTGGACTAAGCCCCAACTGCAAGAAAGAAAAGTGGTACTTATAGGAAACACTAATACGATATTTCAATATGTCTGTATTAAATATACATTAAATTTAGGTATGTGATATTGCATTTAGATTTAAGATCTTACAAGTAAAGCAACATATTTGCATTGCTACCCAACATACAGTACATGTTTATCAAGGGTGCACCTGTGTTTATATATATATATATATATATATATATATATATATATATATATATATGTGTGTATGTATATATATATATATATATATATATATACATGTATATATATATGTACACATGTATATACATACATACATATATATATATTTTTTATTTTTTATTTTTTTTTGTTTTATTTTTTTTTGTGTCATACAGGCATTTATAATTTTATGTATCAGCCAGTCAGCCCTCCTCCACACGGCTGATGGATGAGCGCTGATAACATCGGCACATCTGGACACAGTGCCGACACAGGGGCCAATGTCATCAGCACTCGTCCACCGGGGGGCAATGGAGGGGGTGTTGGCATGTCTCAGACTTCCAAAGAAGATCTCCATAGTGTGAGTGTAAGGCCTTATTCACACGAACGTGTCCATTTTGCGCGCACAAAAGTTCAGTGTGGCATCTGTATATGGTGCGTGACTGTGTGATTTTCGCACAGCCGGCATCATTATGACACTCTGTTTTTATGTTACGACACAGTAAAGAAGGAGGGGCTTTTATGTTTCCCTTCACTTCTTTACCTACTGTAGCGCGAATCACGCCCGTCACCCGGAAGGGCTTCCGTGTGCCGTGCGCGATTTGCACGCACCCATTGACTTCAATGGGTGTGGGCTGCGCGAAACACGGGCAAGTATAGGACATGTCGTGAGTTTTACGCAGCGGACATACGCTGTGTGAAAATCACGACCTGTGAGAACGGCCCCATTGAATTACATAAGTACGTGCAACGTGCGTGATTTCCACGCGCGTAGCACGGACGTAATACACGTTCGTGTAAATAAGGCCTAAGTCTGAGACTGCGGTGGCCATCTTAGAGAACAGAAAACGGGGGATCGGAACGCAGGAACGGATGCCGGATCATTCAGGTGCGGGGAAAGCAAGTAAGTTGAATATACATTTCCAATGTTTAATCACATTTTTTATTAGACAGGAGGGTCGCTTTAAGGCTCCATAAATGTCTACAGTTGCATTGAGCACCCATAGCAGTCTGTAGGCCCACACTCTACATCTATATGCCTCTCATTTCATACGGAGGCATACAGAGCTTTCTTTAGTGGAAATCTGAAAGAAAATAAATTGTGTAATATCCATTTTGAGATATTCTCCCCTGGAAGCAATGCTCCATAATATGATGCTGTATGTAAACACCATATGGTGGCATACCGCATGCCCATGGCTGTGTCGTATGCATCCGTAGGGACTTCATGTGCTGCTGTATAGGCTCTGTACACAGGCTGTACCATGGGCATTAGACCTAAATGTCAAGCAGAACATTAATATTATACATACTATTTAAATTGTTAATGCAGAACTACAGTCTATAGACTAAACACAAAGTGAACATATAGTGTTATAATATATTGTTATCTAATTGTTAATGTTCCACAGCTATTCTCTGATCTACCTTTAATAGCAAATAACTGCATGTGAAATCAATGGTTTTCCAATTAGAATGTAAAACAGAATACTTGGAGGGATAAATGACATTTTACCTAGTACAGAGGGCTAACATTTGAGAAAAATAGATTAATTCCATGAGAAGCACTAAAGGGATTTATCATGTTGATAAATTTAGATTGAGTGAAGCTTAAACAATAGGTGCTACATTGCTTAACCTATTTTAATTATTGTACCCGCATAATGTCTATTAAAGGGGTTTACCCCACTACAGCAATTAATAAAAACACGCTGATCTCTGTGGTTGGACTTCCATTGCTCACTGGAATGTAAGCTGCTGCATCATTGGCATCTTCATCCAAATCCCGCACCCACGCCTGCATCATGCAGTCTGTTTTCACATCAAGGCACGTATACAGGGGAGGGAACAGGGAGAAAAAAGGGTGGCATTACAGAGTAAGGGCCCTTTTACACGGGCCAATTATTTGGCAAACGAGCGTTTGCTCATTCATCGACTGATTGTATCGTTTTAAATGCCGAAAATATTATCGTTGTTGGCAGCACATCTCCATGAGGGAGACGTGCTGCCGACAAGATAGAAATGTATAGGGATGAGTAGTTGTAGTAACGAGTGCTTGTCCCCATACTAGCTCCTTGTGAAAAGAGAAAACGATCGCCGATCAACGAGCTGTCTCGTGGTTCGGTGCTTGTTCACACGGCCCACGTCTGGGTGCAAATAGGAGGGACCGCAGCTACTGAACACCAGCTTCGGGGCATGCACATAGGAGAAACTGTGGCTACTGAACACTAGCTTCGGCAAGTATTAGTCGCAAATGTAAGATTTGATGCAATTTTTCTTTTATTTCTATTCTTCACAACATTACATAAAGGTAGCCATGGCTGTAAGCAGCACGTTAACACAACTGAAATGGTCAGGTTGCCTGCTTTCAGGAAATATATAGGGTGTGGATGTGCACTCACTTTTCAATGTGTAGAATCCTTATTTTTTTTATAAGTTGTTACTTTTTGAAAAAAAAAAAACATTGTCTCTTTAGTTCTGGTGATTTTGTAAAAATATTTTAATATAGACATAGACATAAGTGACATGTGTGAACCCTGAACCAAAAGTAGAGAACTACCACAGCACTGAACCGCCAGAGCGGTGCACGCCTCTTCAGAACCCGGTCCAAGGTCCTCAATATCGGGCAGAAAAATGGACAAGGAGGCAGCACTTCCAAAACGTAGAAAACCTTTAATCACCCATGCAACGTTTCAATCCCTCAGGACCTTTCTCAAGGTTTTCTAAGTTTTGGAAGTGCTGCCTCCTTGTCCATGTGTGAACCCTGGACATCTAAACTTTTATTTTTAGGAAGTGCCATGTGTGTAATTTTCTGAATGGGTCAGATTTTTAGTGACAAACATGAATTTTTATGGCTTTTATTTTTTTTAACAAATTACTATTTGACGCAATATTGCCTCTGTGTATAAAGTATAAAGTAATTAGTGGCATTGTGATGATGTACTGGGCTTCAACTTTTAGAAAAAATACAGATATCAGTGTCTAGTATACATTTTTTATTTTGTAAATCTTGTTTTATTTGTCAAAAAAGCAAGGTGCAAAATGTACAGCAACCACTAGTCTTTAGACCTGCATTAATTAAAAATATCTGCAAATCGAGTTTAATTTGGATAAATTGGAAAAGTGACCTGATCATTTCTGGCTATACAATGAGGCCAGGTAACAGGGTCGGGAAAAGGAGTAGGCAGTTAACTAGGGCGCTATTGAAGAGGGGGTGCATTTTATGGAACTGCCATTACATTTGTTTGTACAAACAATTGGATACTGTGTCCAAGTAGCTGATGATGATATAGGTTCCAAGGTTTAGTGAGTACTTCCATATATTAAAGAAAAAGGTTCTTGGTGTAGGAACAGTGCCTATCACACAGAAATAGTCTATTGCTGTGTGACAGATGATTACTGTAAATAATTAATACTTCCCTGTAGAGAGGATCAGGTTTTACAGCGAGCGACGGTGGGGGGTACATTCTGAAAACCCCACCTTGGTCACCAAGAGAGCCTGTTATTATGGTAAGAAGAAGACCACAACCTAATATCAACTGGGTCAGTGGTCTCATTCTGAGCACATTTAATTACTTGTATAATCATTTTTTGAATTCTGAAAGACCCATTTTTACAGGTATGAAGTTTGTGTTAAGTCTGCACACCCTCAAATACTTGGCTAGCTTGCCAATATCATTACAGCTATTTCAGTGAGCATGACCAGCAGTGCTGGGATACGTTAACCTATTTGCTTTAAATTAAAACTGTGGCACCATTTCCAACCAAAACAAAGCCTTCTTGTAAATAATTTCAACCCCTGTTTACTTATGAATGTAAAATGAATGACCCGTAGAAGAAACGTGTTACTGTTTGATTTTTGATGCACATTATATTTCCATTCAATTTATTTTTCGTTTTTTTTTTAAATTACTTACACAAACATATAAACCTACGTGAATCACCTAATTCATAGACACCTGAAAGCTAATAATTCAAAGCAACTTTGCTGTTTACTTGCTCACCTTGTATATAAGGATTTAAAATATATGTGTTTTTCTATATATTCTATAAATATTCCCAATAATATGAGATTATAAACTTTTTTGCTGTAATTTTTTTCCCCAAGCACAATAACCCACTGATTTTGAAACCAACGAGAATATGATTTTTATGTTGCCTTTCAGGCCCATATATTTATTGGATCCGTGGGGGATGGGGAGCAGACTACTAATTGGATCCTATACATTTACCTCACGGTTGCCAACTTATTTTTTGTTTTTTTTCTACAACTAAGCAAAAATTTACAGCCCAAACTTTTCACAGACAAATTGGAAAACGAAATTGAATCATAAAGATGATAAGTGATATACCGTATGTCTATATTTCAGAATACTAATATGAACACATCAGCAGCATTTACTGTGAACTGGAAAATGATGATAATTACAATAATAATAACTGGAACAAGCTTTTTCAGCTTCAAAAACATCACAGATGCTTCCATTTTTTTTATTATGGACAAAGCCGATTGACTGGATATACAGACGGTTGTCAACTCTGATTACTCTAAGTGAAGGGCACTAAGCTGGGAACCAGGTCTCTACATCATTGACTTTTTAGGGCCCTTTCATTTTTATAAATGAAACTTTGGAGCTTCAGATGAATTTGGGCCCCTTATTTGCCTGACAGCAGATCCGCCTGTACAGCTATGCTGGCAGCCCAGCCTCCGATTGTGAATTTGTGGGGCCCATCAATGAATGCCTAATAGCGTACTGCAGTTAGGGAATCTATGAATGGTCTGGTGAACAATATTTTTTACCAATAACAAGCAGTTTGAACTACTTTATATTCTTTCACTTTTTTTTTACATTAGGTACATTTCTAAAATAACTTTTCACAAAATACAGTACAGAGATACAGTACATGAAGCTTAATACGATGATCACAAAAAATTTTGAGCCATCTTCGCATATTTTTGTCTACATACTATGTCCGACAGGGGTGGACTGAACATTTGGGCATTAGGACATGGCCAAAGTGGCCTTGACCTCTTAGTCAAATATAGCAGTCCTTAATGTATAAGTATAGGCCCTGAAAAAATGCAAGTGATAAGTGCTCCCCAAATGCAATTTATGAACCCAAACTGGACAGAATAGATGTACACAGAGTTTTTTGTGTTGCCTTCTATTTGCTATTGAGGTCAAGGAGAAAAAAAAGACACAAAATACCACGGCAATTTTATTTATTTTTTTAAATGCACCGTCCTGTAAAATAAAGCAGAATTAGTTAGAAATGCTAGAAAAATTCACCTAAAAGGGACAGTATACAGTATGAAAACATTTCCATTTGCCTTCTTTATATAAAAAGAATCTGGATGAATCTCTCTTTTATATTTAACTTACCCAAGCAGATCTAGGGAGCAGAGAGAAAGAAATGAGCAGTGTAGTCACCTTTGCATATATAGATTGGCAGAGGATGGTTCATTTTAAACCTAATCGAGTCCCATGCTTGTGTGCTTCTCAGAAATTAGAGGAAATCAATTCATGTGCTAATGAGAAAGTCCATAATTTATTGTCTGCTGAGGAATGCATGATACATTTATTTTAACAGTAAACAATTATTTTTATTGCAAGATTAATTATCCTGATTTATTGGTAACTCCTGTCTCCTCCTATCCTACAAAGCTGCAAGGTTTCTGGTTACTACTTTGTTGATCTGTCATGTCACATCACAAATAATGTAATTGATGCATGACTGTTCTGTTTCTTTTGGCATGTAGGGAGGAGAACATGAACAGGCTGCTAACATCTGTGCAAATTTAATAAGGCATAGGGAAGGGGTTATCAGGAGATAAAAAAAAAATATTTTCGAGGTGGAAATGTGCAAAAAGTTTAGACGCTGTGCTGTTTACATGTCCCTCCTCTGCTGCAGCATGTAAGTGCACCTAGCTGAATGCTGCAGCATAGCAGGAACGTTCCTCCTCTACCGTGTAGGTAACTGACAGATGAAGAAAGGGAGGGAGCAAGAAGGAAGAGGAGGTAGAGACAGAAAGGGGCATAGACTTGGCTGGAATGCTACTGTACCAGGTACCGACCACCTACCACAGTGTCAGTGGAGCCTACGTATCTTGTCTGTGCCCATCTTAGGTTTCGTTCACATCTGCGTCAGGGCTCCGTTCATGGGTTCCGTCGGACTCTTCCGTCAGGGGAACCCATGAACGGAATCCAGACTGAAACAAACGGAAACCATAGGTTTCCGTTTGCATCACCATTGACTTCAATGGTGACGGATCCGGTGCAAATGGTTTCCGTTTGTCACCGTTGTGTAAGGGTTCCGTCATTTTGATGGAATGAATAGTGACTATGGTATTGATTCTGCCAAAATGACGGAACCCTTATACAACGGTGACAAACGGAAACCATTTGCACCGGATCCGTCACCATTGAAATCAATGGTGATGCAAACGTAAACCTATGGTTTCCGTTTGTTTCAGTTTGGATTCCGTTCATGAGTTTCCCTGACGGAAAACTACGACAGAACCCATGAACGGAGTCCCGACGCAGATGTGAACGAAGCCTTAGTCTCTCCATGCTTAAAGGTAATATATATTATTTTAAAGTATGGATTTTACTATAGTAATGAACATGGTGTACTAACATAGCGCCTCCATGTGTCTCACATTAGTATCACTAATATGAGATAAATTGGGTTACTAATATGAGGTACATGGAATTATTAATTTAGTAACCTTTTGTGCTCCACATTAGTAACCCTATTGCAACTCATATTAAATAATCCCTATTTTACAGATCACGTAATCCCCATGCGCCTCTCGGTAGCCTCATTTTAACCCCATATCCATCGTTTTAACCCAATGCGCCCAGAGGGGGTCCATTCTGGCCACACACTTCCCAGCTCACACTCTCCACAGATCTCACAGATTATACAGACAATAAGCCCAGTCAGCCAATCACAGTAACATTGATTATCTCAGCTGCTCTGTGATTGGCTTTAACTTTCTCATTGATCTAGCCCACAGGGACATTATTATTAACCCCTTAACTGCTCTGACCACCAGGGGTGTTATTAAGCCCTTCACTGCCCTAGACAACCAGGAATGTTATCATTTACCCCTTCGCCACCCTAGACCACCAGGGATGTGATGATTAATCCCTTCACTGTCCTAAAGCACCAGGAATGTTACCATTAACCCCTTTACTGCCCAAGACCACCAGAGATGTTACTATTAAGCTCTTCACTACCCTTGACTACCAGAGATGTTACCCTTGAATCTTTTAATTGATAATGGATGAACTATTTTTCAGAGAGCAAGCGTTTTTATTTATGGACATTATTTATTTCAAATATGAGAAGATGTAAGTTGCAGATATACTCCTGGAGGGAGGTTCATACACTGTTTTTCCACATGGGCCCTCAGTTGTCTGTGTCTGCCCCTGGTTACTTACTGTTAATGTGAGACACATATGGTTACCAGTTTGATGGATGGGGTTCAAACGAGGCACATGGGGTCCCTGAAGGTACGTACGTACGTACGTACGTACGTACGTGGGGTTACTTACTGCTGGTGTTCAGCTCAGACCTTCACCTAACGGCAGACTCGGGCAAGCGGACCTTTACTAAAAGTAGTTGAGTACCCACCCCCCCCCGGTTAGGCCCAGTTCACAAGGAGTCTTTTTTGCAAGCAGATTTTTACTCCTTCAGGAATGTTGAGGCAGATTTTAACATGCCTGCGCTTTTTTTTAAGCGTTTACACAAGTGTCCGTTATATTAAAAGTTTAGAATGAAAGTTCTATTTAGGCGATCAGCCAAGACCAATAAATTCATCCCGCGGTGAAGAATGATTTGGGGTTAAATTTAACTTATACCCAGGCTAAAGTCCTGGTTGCCCTGAGGTTTTCAGGAATATGCCTACTGCTTTAAAGCGACCATCTGGTCCCAGGACAAAATTATAAATGTGACGGGATATATCCAAGAACAAAGGTAGTGTCTTAGACTCAGTCTGTGAAGCGCTATGGCTATTTTTAGACAACACAGAGGGGACCCCAAAGTGGCAGATCCACGGCAGAGGGGCACAACTGGAGGGCACCAGGTAATATAACTCCATATACCCCATCATTTTTAAAATGTCGCAGGACCTGAGTGTCGCTTTAAGGATTTTACATATGACTTATAAAATGAAGTGCACTTTAAATGAATAAAGTCCACGTGACTTTCTATCCTCTATACAAGGCACATACATGTATTTTAATAATTTCCACATTGTCTCTGCTACAGTTATTTCTTTTTTACTTGCACTTTGCTCTGAATCTCAACAAGCAATTTTGTTTATTCATTCCCTGGACTTATTAAAAACTAAGTAGCATAGGGCATGAGAAAAAAAAAAAGAAAAGATTACGTATTGAGGTCATCTATCTCAATTCTCTGCTTGACAGCGCTCTTGACCAACTCAGCAGTCTTACTGTTTCATACGAGCTGAACCAGAAATTCTCATTAAAAGTAAACCATGCTTAAATTATGAAAATAATTTATCTTGTAAAAACATAGTAAATATATTGGTTTTAATCATAAATTTAAATTTGCTTGTATAGAAAAGCTCTGACCTAAGACAATTACACAATGTCAGAATCAGACTATTTTTTCTGCTACAGTGAGACAAATAGAACAACATTTTAAGGGCTAGTCCACATGTGGCATAAATACTGCAGATTTTCCGCAACATAGTTTAGTTGTGGAAAATCCACAGCATAATACAGTAGCAGAGGAGGGGGATGAGATTTTGAGAAATCTCATCCACACGCTGCGTACGTGATAAATGGAGATTCCCCACACAAATCGACATGCGTGGTACGTTTTTTTTAAGCCGCAGCATGTCAATTGTGGTTGCGGAATCGATGTTAGTTTGTTGCGGGTTTTCCTCATTGAATTCAATGGGGATCTACATCCGCAACAAAGAGTCAAGTGTTGCGACTTTTGCGGCGGAATTACGACGCAAAACACGCAACTTAGAAAAAAAAACCTTATACTTATCTCTGACGTTCTGTAGGCTGGCCTCCTGGGATGACGTCTCATCCCATGTGACCTCTGCAGCCAATCACAGGCTATAGTGGCGCTCACATGGGCTAAAACGTCATCTCAGTAGGTGCACCTGGGGTGACGTTTCATCCCATATGACCGCCGCTACAGCCAATCACAGGCAGGGATGAAACGTCATCCCAGGAGGCTGGCTAATGCTGCAGTTTTCTGCAGTGGACATTACGCAATTTGGTGCGGTTTATTGCCCGGAATTCCCTGCGGCCATGTGGACGGATACACTGTGTACCTTTACGCAGTGTATCCGCTCCGTGTGAATTCAGCCTAAAGGCCCTTTTACACTGGCCAATTATCGTGCAAGCGAGCGTTCATAGAACGCTCGTTCCCGATAAATACTGTATGGGGACGAGCGATCAGAGTAATGAGCGCTCGTCCCTATACTAGCTCCTTGTGAAAGGAGCAAACGAGCGCCGATCAACGAGCTGTCTCGTTAATCGGCGCTCGTTTACACGGCCCACGTCGGGCCGTGTAATACTACCTCAAGGGTAGGAACACACACAACGTATTCAGTGCGGACACACTGCATCAAGCTGCGCTGCGTATCCGCTCTGACCAGCGCAGGGAATGTCGTCCGAAATCACGCAACACGCTGTGGTGCAGTATTTCGGGTGTACATTCCGCTGCGTAAATGACCGTACATTCTAACTCCTTCCTCTGACGTCCGCTCCAGCCTCCCTGATGACGTTGCAGGCCCATGTGATGCTGCAGCCTGTGATTGGCTGCAGTGGTCACATGGCCTGCAACGTCATCCAGGGAGGCCGGACTAGAGAAGAAGCAGGGAACTCTGGGTAAGTATAACTTTATTTTTATTTTTTTCTTACTTGCGATTTTTGCGACTCATCGCTGTGATTTCGCAACAAATATCGCAACACACACTTTTCTGCGACTGAAAATCAGTTCTATTCATCTGAATGGAACTTGCAGAAATGTATACACCAGCCGCATAAATAACGCAATTCAGATAAATTGAACTGATTTCCAGGCGCAGCAAATTTCAGCACAAAATTTGCCACGTGTAGATGCACCCTAAGAGCTGTTAGTATTATACCCAACGAGTAAATTCACACGATGCATGATTGCAGCACAATACATGTGGATGGGTTTTTTTGAACCCTATTCACATGTAGCGGAAAACAGTGCTTAATTAACAAACGTATTGTGGATTTTCTAATTTCAATACAGTTTCGAATTTTTCACTGTGAATTTCACCCTTTGCAATGCACTAAAATACATGTCAAGATGTCATGCAGATTCACCTCTGATTTTCTGAGAAATCCGTGGTGGAAAAATTCTGCAGCGAGTAATTTTTAACCTTTTTACCATGCTGATACTACTAAAAATATGCTCCTCTGTCCTCATTAAAAGTGACAGTGCTTACCGTTGCCATCTTCCAAGGAACCCTGGTTGGAAAGGCACTGCCCGAAGAATATATGCCAGTACATCTTATCCTTATGCAATGAACTAGATGCATCTTTATACATCATTTAAAGACTCAAAGGGGTTATCCGGGATTTTAAAATTGATGGCCTATCCTTAGGATAGGACATCAATATAAGATAGGTTGGGTTCCGACTCTCGGCACCCCCGCCAATTAGCTGTTTGAATGGGCCGCAGCACTCAGATGAGCGCTGCAGCATCTTGATTGTACACATGGTTTCCTTCTCATTTGTACTTGCACGCGCCTTTACGTTCAAGCGACTGTCCCATTCAAGTTGGACAAAATGTACGTATGAACATACGTATATGTTAATAAGAACTAATGCAGATATCAGTATAAAGGACGACATTTTGGACTGTATTGTCTAATTTTTATTAATTACAGTAGACAATTATTCCCACTGCTTTTAGTTGAAGAACACAGACAGTTTCTAAATCTGTGATAAACAATAGTCATACGGTATTGATTACTTTGGAAATACACCACATTGTCATTATATAACAAGCCACAAGAGTATAGCTCTGTCTTCCAAAAATCTTAAATTGATTTATTATATCTCAATCTATCATTTCACATCTATTATTCTACCTTGATTCTGTGTAAATATAAAGCGTTTTTAACATTTTGTTGGGCGAAATCTATTTCTAATTCTGGAATTTTTAGCTCATGCATTTCTCTTGTCACTAAGAGATTTGGAATTTCATGAAATTCATGCTTATGTATTTTACAACTATAAAATAGTTTCATCTCTTCCTTCATCATCTCAGCTTTTTCTGTCCATTGGGATCTAATCAGAGAGATGCCCCAGGTTAAGAAAGCTGCTTAATTGGACCCCATGAGAAGATAAGCGATAGCAGGGAACCAGGAAAGAAAGGCTCCTGCTTTATACATAATTGATCAGATTGCAATTGTGTTGCTCTCTTTAACTGTATACAGGGTATAAACAAACAAAAAAATATAAAAAAATAAATACATTTTATTGTTAAAGAGGACCGGTCATCTGCCCAGAAAAACTGAAGCTGTCATCTCAGTTAGATTGCAGGCGCCTCACAGATTTTGATGTTTTTTATTTTTTACTTCTAGCCCCCACCGTTCCTGAGATATCGGGCCGTTAGTTCTGGTGTCCGATATGCAAATGAGGCCTTTGACTGTCAAGTGGGCGGTTACCCCTTATCAAGTGACAGGTGTTACCTGCCCACTTGACAGTCAAAGGCCTTATTTACATATTGGGCACCAAAAACAATGGCACTGATATCTCAGCAACGGTGGGTGCTAGAAGAAAAAAAATAAAAAGTGTCAGAATCTGTGAGGCGCCTGCAATCTAACTGAGATGTCAGCTGCAGTTTTTTGGGCAGGTGACAGGTTTTCTTTAAGTCACCATAGACTGGCAGATACCTCACTGACATCAAGAAATCGACCTGTTCACAAACATTAATTTGTCCTGGAAATATGCGTTAAGCACAGATATGCAATAGCCAACTAAAATTGTCCATGGAGATACAAATAATTTGGCTGTTACAATCAGTAATGGTTCGTTGATCCAATAATTTGTGTTCCCATTGTGTGGCCAAAACAGTAATTTTCAATCAATGTAAATGTTTATGCCCAAATATGCCTAAAGTTTTACATGGAGCTTAACTAGATTAGAAAAAAGATTAGGTTAAATGAGATTAGAAAAACATTATACACGAACGTATATAATTCAATGTGGCCGTTCACATGGCCGTTGTTTCAACGGACCGTGTGAAGGGTCCGTGAGAAAATAGGATATGTCCTATTTTTTCATGCTTCACACATCCCTCCCTAGACTCTAGTCTATGGGGGATGCGTGAAATTGCGTCCCGCAAAGCACGGATGCACCTCGGACGTGAAAAATGGCAGTTTTTAAAGTCCGAGATGCGCAACGCCCGTGTGAATTTAGCTTTAGAAACTGCCATGATATTAGTGAATAAAAATCAAAATATTCATCGGTGGAGTCAATACCAGTAGGATAGCTATGTATATACACTTGTTTTCACCTGGTCCTAGAAAATCTAGATGCATAGATGAATGTTTTTCCTTTGTCTGTACTGATGTCTGTAGCGTCGGCGACTACAGGTCTCACTCAACCCAGCGGCCGCCATCTTGCTATTTCGCATCGCCAGCATCTTCCTGCCCAGGGACGCCATCGTGCTCTGCTCCCTCCTCCGCTCTCAGCCTATGTCCGTAGGGTGCGTGCGCGTGCTCGTCCCACCTCTTAAAGTGTCAGCACGCGCACCAGGAATATTGCCCCCAGCTTATCCCAGCAAATCTTGGACCATTTATGGAACTCTACCCACTTCCTTAGTGCCTGAGCAATGTTAGTTCTAACCCAGAGTTAGTCTGCGTAGGTTCCGTATCCAGTTCCCTGAAACCTGTGTCCATGACCATCCAGTCCAGTATCCGTTTCCAGTGTCTGTGACGAATCCAGTATCTGTGTCCTGTCCGTGATCAGTCCAGTATCTGTGTCCGTGATGACGAGTCCTGTGTCCGCGACAGATCCAGTGTCCGCGACGAGTTCAGTGTCCACGACGAGTCCAGTATGTTCCCGTGACGAGTCGAGTATGTGGCCGTGACAAGTCCAGTGTTCAGCATATCCAGTTTCCGCTAATCCAGCACAAGCCAGCTTCCGATACTCCAGCACAAGCCAGCTTCCAATAGTCCAGCACAAACCAGCTTACCATAATACGGCACCAGCCTATCATCAAGGTACCATCGACCAGTGACTGTCCTATATTTCTTTGGCCAGCTGCTACTCCGCTAGGGTGGAATAGCCCAGTGGCTCCACTTTCCCGGTGGACGTTACAATATCCACATTAAAGCCCACCCAATAATCCTTTTATACTTTCAATGTTGTAAAGTAGAAATGGTAATAAATAAAGGAAGCCATTATATTGAGTATTGCAATTATTACTGAAATTAACAAGACAGCAAATAAACCTAAAACCACCAAATTATTTCTTAGAAAAGAAACTACATTATTTTTATGTAAAAGATGATTGGAAAATACATAGCTAAAACTGGATTAAGCAACAATGTCGTTTTGTTTTCAGGAGTTATACAAATGTGTTATGTATTTTAACATTTACAAGTATGAAATATTAAGTAGCAAACCGTTTCATGCAGGCTCTTTTGGGCATTTCACATTAGATTTGCAATGAATAAGTTATGAGCAATAAAATTTGGTGTTTTGATACATTAATCTGCATTACTATGCTTTAATGCCCATTATGATCTGTTCTGTTAGCTCTCTGGAATTGTAACAAGCATATTATGAGATAGCCAACTGCAAAGACCAAGAATAATCTCATATAACAGGCAAGTTATAGAGTAAAGTAAATGGAACCGTTGGAAAATAAAATTCCATATTTAGTGTTGAATGAATATTTGCTGTTATTGCTGGAGGTAGCCTTACTTGGCCACTCATTGCCCCTGCAGAGGCTGCACATGAATGGCTGTCCCTGTAATGCATAGATGGCCAGGTCAGCCAAAGCGGGAGACACTTCTCTATGATGTCCATATGCCCTGGCAGGGCATATGTACAGGGGTGGTCTTTATGAGACAACGTACTGCAAATACTCCAAGTACATTCGGTTTTGAAGAGCTCAAAGATTCTTCAAAAACATGACAAAGACATTCGATTTTTGTCAGCAGACTCCTGAATTCTACAGATCTGCCAACATTATAATGTCTTTGGGCCCTGGCAGATTCATGACTAAGAGTCCCCATTAGGAGAAATAAAGATTTGATGGGATGGATCAGAGCCAAGGGTGCCTGGCAGCCTATATTCAAACCCTGCCCTATGCATTTTAATGTTTTAATGGGGATAGCAGGGCAGGTAATAGTGCAACATTTATCTCAGGTCTATGGCCAGCATAAACTGAAGTAACTCAAGTCAGTTTTTATTTAGCAATTAATCCTGGTGCAGTACCACAAAATGAACAACCTGACGAAAAAAAACATTGTCTGATATGGAATCAATGGTACTTAATTAAAATAATAATAGCCAAATATGCAAAATTTGTATCTTAAGATAAAAAAAAATGCTGTCAATTTAGAAATTCATGAACTACATGAAGATGATGTCATAGTGTCAGACAGGGTTGTTTACCCCTTTTTTTGTTGTAGTTGGAAAACCAAAAATGAATCAGAAAGACTATTAGTAAAATCCACCTACTAACATTTACAAAACATTTTTTAACTTGTCATTAGAAAGAGATGGTAGTAGACATGCTTTTTTTTATTTTTTTAAATATATAAGTCATTTTCTTTTACTGAAAAAAATGACGATGATGAAGTGAATAAGTTGAAGCATACAGCACACACACACACACACACACACACACACACACACACACACACACACACACACACACCGGCTGCAAATGGACACTAACTTTTCAAACAACTTATACTAATCTAATAGTATACCTGATATAGATTAACTTTGTAATTTACTTACTGTTAAAATGTTGTTGTTTTTTTCATGCAAATTCTGTTTAAAATTCCTGTAATCTGCTGTCCGCCACCTGTTGTCAAGCAAAATCCGTTGCTAGTTACAGACAGACTGCAGATGGTGAGGGTGTGTCCCTTCACTGCCTGCCAATAGAAGTCTATAGAGAGGGGAGTGGGTAGCAGGAGGAGGGAGAAGAGAAAGAAAGACAGACACACTTCAAATACAAGTCTATGGAGAGGGGAGGGAAGAGCAGGAGTGAGAAAAACACAGAAAGACATGATGCAGCTTCCTTGTAAGTGTTACTGTCTCAACCCAGTCCTGGATTCTCAGTTACACTGCTCATTACAGCTGTACAATCTCCTCCATGTTGCTGCACCTTCTATATATGTTATAGATAGAGATGGAAGAGTAGGATTCTTCTCTATTTGGGCTGTGTATAGAAGACATGATAGCAGTTAGGCTCTACCCACTTGCTCAGAGATAACTGAGAATTAGAGATAGAATCTGCAGAGGAGAAAACTGCTATAAAAAATGTTGAATTGAAGTTATATAATGATCAGAAAAAGTGTTATTCCTCTTGTACACACATCTAACATCTTATTCTGAAAAGTCATCTGAATAGTTAGGTACCTTAAACCATGCCGCAATTCAAAATAATGTCAAGAATCACTGTGTTCTCCGCTGGAGGAGGTTTAGTGGTAACAGACGAATACACAGGTCTATGCAGATATGAAGTTGTCACCCAGTACCTTTCTGGATAGTTGCTAGGCAACTGGCTCAAGCACATTTTACCTAATAGATTTATTACTCAGAAACCTAAAGCATTCAATGTTCCCTCTAAGCCTAGGCAGCTGCTAAAAAGAACGGTTAGAGAGCTGGGAACTTCAGAACTTCTGAACACACTGCACAAAGCCGCACTTGCCACAGTGAAGAGGGAACCTTCCTCCTCTGCAGTAACAGCAGACAAGTATCCAGGGCACGCTGACATGCTGCTGCAGAGGAGGGATGCTCCTCCTTCTTTGCCGCTGCCACCAATTAAGAGGGAGGAGAAAGAGGAGGCACTGAGAGGGCGACACAGGCATAGCAGGAATGCCCACTGTAGTAGGTAAGTAGGTGAGTTATATGCTGCCGGGGGGCACATGACTGGTGACGTCACTCTCTGCCCGCTGTGTTTATCATCATGGAGGGAACGCATTATACAGCCAGTAACGCGCATGTGCTGTCCCTGCTGTTCTCTCGAGAACAGCAGGGACCGTGCATGCACATTACTTGCTTTTTAACTGAACAGTCCATACATGGCACGTCACTAGTGACGTGTTGTATGTCACAGGCACAGGGTATGTGGACCCACTAGGCCGCTCCGCCGTAGCGGGGAGGCAGCTGACCAGGTCACAGTCTATGCGGAAGTAAATGGCAGACAGTAATGCTTGGGTACCTGACATAGTCCGGGCGGTGGCTGTGGCTTCAGCACGGATGGAGGCAGGTGCGGCAAGTAGCACCAGACGTGGCGGGCAGTATCCGATGAAGCGGTAGACACTTGACGTGGCAGATGACACTAGACGTGGCAGATGGCACTTGACGTGGCTGATGGCACTTGACGTGGCAGATGGCACTTGACGTGGCAGAAGACACTTGACGTGGCAGATGGCACTTGACGTGGCAGATGGCACTTGATGTGGCGGAAGACACTTGAACGCTGGTAGGCACAGGAACAATACGGAATACAGGAACGGTAACAGGGCACGGGTAACAGCTGGAACGGGAGACACTAAGGGACCATTTGTGAGACAGACTGGGAAAGACTAACAACGCTCAGGCAAGGATTAGAAGGCCAGGGGCCTTCTTATAGACCAGGAAATCGTGGCAGTTGATTGTGATGACGATTTCCTAATTGCACGCGCTGGCCCTTTAAGGCCGGGCGCGAGCGTGCGCGCGCACCCTACGGGACCTAGCCAAACGGAGCGGAAGTGAGCGCTGGCATCTCCTAGGAGGGAGACGGAGGCCAGCGCTCACAGATCCATGGCTGCGGGCGTCGGGAGGTGAGTAAACCCTGTCGGCCCGCGGCCATGGGCGCTACATTGTATACCAGGAAGAAAATTAGAAACTCAGCAGGCAGGGTGTGACATCACCAGTAATGTGCCCCACGGCAGCATCGGGAAATGGATCCAATTTGGAATCTGTAAGTACATTACAAATGTATTTACAATCACACATTAAAAGCATTAACACATACAAGTTTTAACTCGGAAAACCCCTTTCAAACAGTATGGCAAAACCATGTGAAAAAATGCACCAATCAGCACCATGTTAATAAATCTTTAGTAGGACTATTGTGAGACAAATGAAAGTATTAATGGAAGACAAATTGTGTAATTAATAAGAGGTACATGGAGTTAGTAAAATTAATAACCTTATGTGCCTCACATTAATGCTAAATAACATCATGTGCCTCACATTAGTGTAACTAATATAAAGTGAGGTACATGGAGTGACTAATGGGAGGCACATCTGAGCTAGGGTTACCGTAATGGGAGGCACACCTAGGGTTACTAATGAGAGGTACATCTGGGGTTTTAATGAAAGGCACACAGAGGCACTTATTAAGTAACTCCATGTTTCTTACATAAGTAATCCAATGTTTTTTATTTAATAATATACCTCTATGGCCGGATTTTGGAAGTCCTTTGAGGCAGGAATGTCTGAGGTGCATTCAAGAGGCAGCAGCCAGCTAGTATACTTTTCTGCCAAGAGGGGCACAAACAAGGCGTGAACGCACCACTGTGGTAGGCAGTCCTTACCTACTACAGTGGGCATTCCTGCTATGCCTGTGTCGCCCTCTCAGTGCCTCCTCTTTCTCCTCCCTCTTAATTGGTGGCAGCGGCAAAGAAGGAGGAGCATCCTCTGCAGCAGCATGTCAGCGTGCCCTGGATACTTGTCTGCTGTTGCTGCAGAGGAGGAAGGTTCCCCCTTCACTGTGGCAAGTGCGGCTTTGTGCAGTGTGTTCAGGAGTTTGTAACCGTGCAGCTTAAAGAGGCTCTGTCACCAGATTTTGCAACCCCTATCTGCTATTGCAGCAGATCGGCGCTGCAATGTAGATTACAGTAACGTTTTTATTTTTAAAAAACGAGCATTTTTGGCCAAGTTATGGCCATTTTTGTATTTATGCAAATGAGGCTTGCAAAAGTACAACTGGGCGTGTTGAAAAGTAAAAGTACAACTGGGCGTGTATTATGTGCGTACATCGGGGCGTGTTTACTTCTTTTACTAGCTGGGCGTTCTGATGAGAAGTATCATCCACTTCTCTTCAGAACGCCCAGCTTCTGGCAGTGCAGATCTGTGACGTCACTCACAGGTCCTGCATCGTGTCGGCCACATCGGCACCAGAGGCTACAGTTGATTCTGCAGCAGCATCAGCGTTTGCAGGTAAGTAGCTACATCGATTTACCTGCAAACGCCGATGCTGCTGCAGAATCATCTGTAGCCTCTGGTGCCGATGTGTCCTCGCTCGTCTGACACGATGCAGGACCTGGGGAAGTGACGTCACAGCGTGATCTCTCGAGAACACGGCTGTGTCTGCACTGCCAGAAGCTGGGCGTTCTGAAGAGAAGTGGATGATACTTCTCGTCAGAAAGCCCAGCTAGTAAAAGTAGTAAACACGCCCCGATGTACGCACATAATACACGCCCAGTTGTACTTTTACTTTTCCACACGCCCAGTTGTACTTTTGCAAGCCTCATTTGCATAACTACAAAAATGGTCATAACTTGGCCAAAAATGCTCGTTTTTTAAAAATAAAAACGTTACTGTAATCTACATTGCAGCACCGATCTGCTGCAATAGCAGATAGGGGTTGCAAAATCTGGTGACAGAGCCTCTTTAAAGGGAACACTGACAGCAGCAGAATCAGACATCACTGTTACAGATGATAATTTACAAGGGAAACTCTTTACACTATGCCAGGGTTTTCACTGTGTCCACATCCATCATCATTCGGAATGTCCTTGATGTGACTATAAGGTGAAGATATTGTAAGCTACAACCCCCTCCATAAGTATAGGCCATGTAGATTAATGTGTTGCAATATGTTGTAAACTATTTGTTTTTAAGATCATAACAGATATGGGATGTATTAGATGTCTAATTAAAAACTACCGAATAGTTCTGAGTTTCCACATTTCTTTCCTTATTTCAGCACATACTTCATTTCAGTCATTTTACCATTAAACACATCACATGACATAAATTATTGAAGTATGTACTGGGTTTATTCCATTTGGTCTCCCGAAGAGATCCTGCTGTGCACTACTGGCTCCATTGGTTAAAACAACATTGCTATGGCCCATTCAATTTGTGGAAGTGACTTTGTTATGCTCTGTGGTCACATTTGCTAAAAGGACATCCCTGCGCTCCCTTCAGCTTGATAAAGTGATCTTGGTATGGTCCATTGGGCTCAACATAAAAATGGTGATGTCAGAGAGAGGAGTTTAATGCTGATACTTTATGCTTACTAAAACTACTGTGCAAATAATTGGTATTCATTCAAGGATTTGAATGTGCAAACCAAGACAATTTGTACTGTAAACCTTAAATATACAGAGCCTTCTTCAACATTTATAAAGAGAATGAATGACATTCTTGGAACAGTAATATCTTAACATTATCATAACATAATGTTTGTCCATAGCCTACAATAAATAGTTAAAGGGGTTTTTCAGCCACTAAAAATGTATGGTCCATACTCAGCATAGGCCATCAATAGCTGATGGGTTGGGGTCCGACTTTCGGGACCCCCGCTGATCAGCTGTTTTGAAGGGGCGGCCAACGCTCGTACTCATTTAGCGGCGATTCACTGGTATTGCAGCCTTTTCTCCCATTGCAGTAAATGGGAGAAAAGGCTGCAATACCTGTGAATCGCCACTAAATGTGTATCGACGACTCACAGTGAGCAGGAAGAAATAGTTACATAGTTAGTACGGTTGAAAAAAGACACATGTCCATCAAGTTCAATCAAGGGATGGGAAAAGGGAAAGGAAAAATGTCTACACATTGACATAGGAGCTGATATTTTTCTGTTCTAGGAAATTTTCTAAGCCTTTTTTTAAAGCCATCTACTGTCCCTGCTGCGACCAGCTCCTGCGGTGACTATTCCATAGATTCACAGTTCTCACAGTAAAGAAGGCTTGTCGCCTCCGCAGGTTGAACCTTTTTTTCTCCAGACGGAGGGAGGGCCCCCGGTTTTTTGAGGGGGTTTTACATGGAACAGGATTTCACCATATTTTTTGTATGTGCCATTCATATATTTATATAAATTAATCATGTCCCCCCTTAGTCGTCTTTTTTCAAGGCTGAATAAGTTTAGTTCTTTTAATCTTTCCTCATAACTTAGATTCTCCATGCCTCTTAATAGCTTCATTGCTCTTCTTTGTATTTTTTTCTAACTCCAGGGTGTCCTTTCTATGATCTGGAGCCCAGAACTGAACTGCATATTCTAGATGAGGCCTCACTAATGCTTGCTAGCGCTGCTTTCCCTTCATTTCTTCCTGCACACCGTGAGTCATCGACACACGCATTTAGCGGCGATTCACATCTATTGCAGGCCCCTTCAAAACAGCTGATTGGCGGGGGACCTGAAAGTCAGACCCCAACCTATCAGCTATTGATGGCCTATCCTGAGGCTAGGCCATCAATTTTAAGTGGCTGGAAAACCCATTTAATATTACTAAATACTTAATGTTGTTATAGAATTAATAGCACAGAAACTGTGGCTTACCTCCCGTAAAGGCAAATGTAGGATATACCACGGCACTCCGTTTCTTCTGAGGTGCAAGCAATGGGTTTCCAACCCCCGAATACAATGTATAGAAATACTCCACACACTCTTTCGATGCAAAATTCGTAGATTTAATACTTGAACACACAGTGTCTCTGCTGGCAGATCAGAGGAGTAATAGGTAAACGTTCTTGGTCAAAAGAGACCTTCAGCAGACCATCTGACTGCCCAGAGTTGTAAGCATAACAGAGGTATCGTGGCATATAGCTGTAGCAATTAAATCGCTCAAATAAGTTGTGTTTCCTTCCACAGAGGCTGACCACGTGACTGCTATGGGACCCGAGGGTTCTGCCACTGAACTGCTTCTCCTGCCTCCCAACACACAGTTATAGCATTTTCCAGCGACCACCACTAGAGGCAGCTCAGTGTATAGAGATTTTCACAGCTCATATTGAGTTCAATTCTAGCCAGGGGCTTAGCTAGAGGTCTACCGGGCAGTGCCCCAGGTGCTGGGTACCAGAGGAGGCCCAACAAGCCACCATGTCTTGGCCAGGATATTTAGATACAAATAACCTTTTCCACAGATGAAGAAAAGCATAGCTACAACTGATATTAGCTATAAGGGGGGAGCAGAGAGCTTCCCCACTGATGGCTGCTGTCAAACAGAAATATATTATTTAACTCTATGACTAGGTGAAGGGAAGCAGGGGATTTGAAGCTCTCTGTGTAAAAAATAGAGCGATATCCCCTATAAAAATGTGTTACAAAATTGCAGTGAACTTTAATATGAAAATTTTTTGTATATTTGCCAGAACTATCAGTGGATAGTGAGTTTTACACTGTGGTCCTAATATTATTTGTATGAATAGCATACAATACTATGGTTGGCAATGCTACCCTCTAAACTTCTGATGCATGTACTAATAATCTGAACAATTTAATCGATAAAGACACAACAGTATAGCCATAAGGTGAAATATTAATGGTATTGAGAAACAAATATGAGCAAACTTCATCTGTTATTTTTCATAAACTGAGCTGTTGGCCTAATGGTCTTATTTCCATGAAGTTATTAAGCCATTAGGACTGGTATAAGCCATACTGTAGGTGCGTTTAATGACCATTGCAGGTGCTGATTATCCAACAAGTCAAAGAATATTCTCCAAAGGTTTCAACACCTTTAAATAACCTCATTTTGACAGGTTTGGGAGAATAATTTTGAAATATAAAACTGTTTTTCTTGTTGTAGATTCCCTGAAGTCAATCTTGTAACATAGAAATCTCCCACTCAGTTGTAATTTTCCAGAAGTCCTAAGCCGGCCACCCACTTTGCGTCTGTACTCATTGATAGAATGAGTGTAAGATTTGGATAGCAATCACTATGTTTTAAATATTTCATGTAAAATCTTGGCTATTTTAGCCATTATTTCATAAGCATTTATATGGCAGCCATTGTTAAAATGTGGCACAATACAGCAGGTGTACCCAGTGAGAATGCCACATGTTTCTTATCAATTGATCATAAAGATAAGCCCCATATGATGTAATAATGTACAATAAAGAGCTCATATTCAATAACTATCACTATGTATATGTACAGCCAATATCTCTAGACCATATTTTGTAAATGACACTTTAATGGCCTTTCTCTGTTAATTTTTTTTTAAATGTAAATGGGTATAACATGAGTGCTCAGTCAACCAAGCAGTGGCTCTATGCCAGACACTTTGTTGGATTCTTGAATTATAGAAAAATCAGCACAGAAAAAGTCCCAAGGCTTACAGGGGTAGTTTATCATGGCCTCTTCTACAATATTCTCATATGCAGATTTGGCCATACCTGTATAGCATAAACTACTTTTTTGAGATTGTGCTGGAACTTCTCACCAGAAAATAATAGCTTCATTCAGTGCTTGGAGACAGAGCTGATCACATGGCTGCTGAAAAGTACTCATATCGACGAAAGACTGAAAGTTATCTAGCACCCAGACCTAAGGGGGTTGTCCACCTTCTGACAACTGACGACCGGATAGGTCATCAGTATATCATCGCCCGCGGGCACCGGATGCTATGGCACATAATGCTATGTACGGAGCCGCCTCCGTACATAGAATAGGGGCCGTGCTGCAGAACTGCAAGTCCCCTCCTATTTACTTGAATAGGAGCAGAGCTGCAGTACTACAGCTCGGCCACTATTCCATGGCCAGAGCGAACTGCTTCCGGCATGGACGTCCGGTGCACGGAGGCACCGGACTAGCTGATATGTGCGGGGCCCGGGTGTCGGACCCCCACAGATCATGTACTGATCACCTATCTGGTGGATAGGTCATCAGTTGTCAAAAGGTGGAAAACCCCTTTAAAGGATGGGTGTCCCAAAAACATTTTTTTTTATATAAATTTTATTTTATTGTGTCATTAAAATACATTTTATTTATTTGTGTGTTTGTGTTTTACTTTTTTATTTTTTCTGACTTTTATTTCACTATGGGGCTGCCATTTTTTTTTTCATCTCTCTATGTGTCGATTAACGACACATACGGAGATGGAATACGGCACATACATCCCCATAGAGAATATGAACGGGAGCCGTTCCATTCACTATGGTGTACGCCGTCTGTGTGGGAACGGTGCATGCGCCGCTCCCGCACAGTCCAAAAGGAAGGTCTTCGGCCGAGCGACATCCGGCGCCATTTTCATGTGGACCGGAAGCCGCGGCCGGACAGTAAGATGACTACTTCCGGTCGCGGCTTCCGGACATGTGATTAGAAGCAAGTACTAGGAGCGAGCGGACGGAGCGAAGGGAGCGGCGGCAGCGGCGGCAGGAGCAGGTAAGTTATGTTTGTGTTTTACTGTGTGATTACCACTGTATGTAAGCCTACTACACTGTGTGTTAGCTCAAAAAATGGCGGCACACAGTGTAGGAGGTTTGAACATTCAACACCCTCCTTTCTCCTGACAATAGCCAGGATAAGGGAGGGGGGATTGTGTGAGGACACTAGAGCGTGTGTGTCTACACCAAATTTGCAGCATAAAGCAATGCGGTTGCTTTACCACATGCCAATGCTGCAATTTTGGGAATTGCTCCCTCTAGTGACCAGCACATGGAAATGTTATAAATTAGACTCTAATTTATAATATTTCCTGACTTGTGAAAAAAAATTTAAAAAATAATACAATGTCTAATCATGTATATACTAACTGTTAAACTAAAAAAATAAACATTTTTTTTCGAGCGACACATTCCCTTTAAAGCCCTTATCAAGTGATTATTTTTTTTGGGGTGGGGATGGAGGCTCAATGTTCGGGCGCTGCTTGCCCCAATATTTTTTTCAGGGCGGGCAGCGCACGAGCACTGAGCAATACCATAAACATGAAGAAAATTGTGCCGGCATTGAAGCATAAGCAGAGAATGACTGGCGCGAGCATTGAGGAGGGGGTGGACCAATAGGAAGCCTCAAATCCGGGACTTCTGACTTGAGCCTTCCTATTGGTACACAGCCTCTTCAATGCCCACCCTGTTCAAGTCTTTGCTTAGGCCTCAATGCCCGCCCCATTTTGTTAGTGTTAATGAAATTCCTCGTGCGCTGCCCGCCCTGTAAATTAAGTGTCACTGGAAAACCCCTTTAACCTTGTGTTCATGTAAGCAGTAGGGGGAGTTTAATCTTCTACCTCAGTCGAAACGAAGGTGTTTAACAAGGTATGGGGAGGAGCAGAAGTTTGATTTGGTGTCCATTGGAGGGAGGGGGATTAAACTGCTATCCAGGGGAGAAAGAAAAAAGTATCTAACTTTGGGAAGTTGGCTGGGAATGATGCTGGCAGTGACATCACTAGACGAGAAAGTCTGATAGATGAACAAGGCTGATAGTGGAGTGGTAGTAATTCATTCCACTGTAAGCTATAGACAAAGGACCAGGGCCTGCACGTAAACCTTAAGTTTAAGGTTTAAGTGCAGTTGTCCGGTTTCAGCAAATTAGGGTTGTTTTTGTATAATTAAAGTGTATACAATTTTCCAATATAGTATCTTTATTAATTCCTCATGGTTTTTTTAATATCTCTGCTTGCAGTTATTCAGTAGGAACAGTCTGGGCCGTCTGTCCTTCTTCCACAGCCTATTTGGGTCATGTATCAATTTTCTCTATCATGATCATTTCTCTTTAGATCCTTTAGCATCCGCTTTTTGTGCCTAGGACCGCACTGCTTGTGATGACGAGTGGTCAGTGCTGTAACCGCCTATTGCAGATCAGTTCACCAAGCAAATATATATATATGTATTTTTTTATATTTATGTGGCTATAGTTTCCCCTCATTGTGGTATAGATATTATCTTGCACTCTTGCACTTTATATTCTTGTGTGGTTCAGCATGTGGTTACCTTCCAGGTTTACTAGTTGCACATAATACATTTATACGGTTATTGTATTTTTTTTATATTGGCTCATATTGTCCCATTTGGAATCCTAATTGAGATTTCTGTCTGTGGTTTGCTTCCTGTTTAATTTTTACGGGTTTGCTGATTCTCTCTGTTTTTTAAATGGTTTTATATTTTGTATGTAGTGTATAATAAATTTGGTCTTTTCATTCCTGTTTTTTCCTATCTCTTTCTTATTATTTTGGGTGTGCGCAATTTTGTACATGTGCCTCTTCCCCTCTCCCAGTATTCAGTAGGAACATGCATGTTTACTTCCAGTGGATACACATCTATCCATGGACATGTATTGGACACACAGGTGTTTAGCTTTTTAGAAGACACAGGTCTGTTACACATACTGTAACGAGCTGGTCAACTGTGTGCCTGCAGTAACTCTTGGGGAGCCGGTGTGACCCAGTGGAACAGTTGGCAGACAGCACATTTGGAGTAGTAGTCCTATCATGGTCTGCTCACAGTGTTCACGGTGGCAGGGCCTGCCTCCACTAGACTACCCACACTCCTAGGGCTGGTACAGTGATGAGGGGAGTTGCACTTAGATAATGGTTGTAGTTGTTTTGCCTGGGGGAACGCCCTGTGTAAATGTCTCCTGACTGATGGAAGGTCGGGTGCCCTTGATGGAGTATTGCAAATGATAGGCAGGAGACTGGAGTAAAGTTGAACAAATTAACTTACTTTCTTTACTTGTTAACAAATTACAGAACATTTCCAAGATGGAGGCACAGTTCATATAAAACAGTTTTCGCAACAATGGGCTGGCTGCGCTGGAGCTGGAGCAAGGTTTCCAAATTTTACATTTTCTATTGATTGTAGCAATCTAGTTCTCTGATGCCACTGCTCAATTAGCGATTCCTCAGATATGCAGTTCCCAACTGAGGGGTGCACAAATATCTTGTATTTTCTTCAGTTCCTATCAGCGTGTTACAAAAATTAAAAAATATGCAGCAATGTCAAAATGTTGCTAAGCCAGGCCTGAAGCCTAAGGCTGGGTTCACACGACATATTTTCAGACGTAAACGAGGCTACAATACGTCGACAAACATCTGCCCATTCATTTGAATGGGTTTGTCGGCGTACTGTGCAGACAACCTGTCATTTATACAGCCTCGTCAAAAGAAGTGCAGGACACTTCTTTCAGACGTAATTTGAGCCGTTCTTCATTGAACTCAATGAAGCACAGCTCAAAATTTACGGCTGTCAGAGAAGCCTCGCAAAATGCGAGGAGGAGCATTTACGTCTGAAACGAGGCAGCTGTTTTCTCCTTAAAACAGTCTGTCTTTTCAGACGTAAAAGCCTCTCATCGTATGCACATACCCTGAGGGTATGTGCACACGTAGTGACCAAAAACGTCTGAAAATACGGAGCTGTTTTCAAGGGAAAACAGCCCCTGATTTTCAGACGTTTTTTGAGCAACTCGCGTTTTTGGCAGCGTTTCTCGCGCTGTTTTCGCAGCGTTTTTCGCGCCGTTTTCGCGGCGTTTTTTATGTCCGTTTTTTTAGCTGTTTTCATTGGAGTCTATGAGAAAACGGCTCCAAAAACATCCAAAGAAGTGTCCTGCACTTCTTTGACGAGGCTGTCATTTTACGCGTCGTCGTTTGACAGCTGTCAAACGACGACGCGTAAATTACAGGTCGTCAGCACAGTACGTCGGCAAACCCATTCAAATGAATGGGCAGATGTTTGCCGACGTATTGGAGCCGTATTTTCAGGCGTAAATCCAGGCATAATACGCCTCGTTTACGTCTGAAAATAGGTCGTGTGAACCCAGCCTTAGGCCTAATCCTGAACTGTGAGGCCCAGACCCTGTAATAATCTCCTCACAGGCTTGTTTCTAAGGCCCCATGCGCACGACTGTGCCCGTAATCGCGGCCCATGATATAAAGTATGGTAGCACGCACGGCCCTTGAAACACGGAATAACGGACATGCTCCATAATTCCCGGCACAGTTCTACAGCACGGACACCCATCCGTAGTGCTACGGAAATGTGTCCGCGGACAATAGAACTGAATGGGTCCGTAAAACCGCGTACCGTGTTACAGTCGTGTGCATGGGGCCTAAGTCTTCTGCCACTAACGGCCACTAACTGCGAGGGGGCAAGCCTATATTAGTTTAGCTCCGCCCTCCTTCCAGAACAATCAGAGTATACTATAAAATAAATAGGGGAAACCTTTCTCTCTTGCTCCAGCCTAGAATGGTAAAGCCCAGGCATTTAAAGGCACAGTCACATTATATAATATCAAGCACAGTGCAAACATTAATTTAAATCTGACTGGAATAAAGTTGAATATATTCCTGTAACATAAAACAAGTCACATATCACATTTATTAGTGTCCTAGTGGGACGCTACACGTCCACAATATGACCATGGACAGAGTTTTATCAGTGGAAGTAAACAATGAATGTTCCTACTGATTAACAGAAAGCAGAGATTTTGAAAACCGTGAGGAATTATTACAGAAAGTATATTGAAAAAATTTTTTTTTTAATTATAGAAAAAAATAATATTACTATGCTGAATCCGGACAACACCTTTTATTTATGGTGTACATATGGGGCGTCTGGCTGTAGGCTTTCTACCGGTCAGTCCCCACGTCTGAGTGCTCAACCCCTATTATACACTATGGAGAAACTGGCAAAAATAAAGACATTCCTGACTAGAGTAGTTCCCATACACATTACATGGTTGGGTTTTATCATTTTCTGCAATAACCTGTGTTTATGTTTAAAACCCCTTTTTGGGTCAGGATGTGGCCCTATAACAGAAAGCAGTTGCAAATATAAAAACATCCTTTTTTGCATAATAAACAGGTTTTGGTTCGTTTAAATGATCAATTCACAACATGCATCTATGCTTGGATTTTATTATCTATTTTATCGGCATAGCACACATACATATCACAAAATATAGTTTAGTTACAACATGTTGAGTAACGTTATAAAAATTATTCTGAAATAAGTACAGTTGGTACAAAAGTACTAAATATTTACAATCCACTCAGTATTCATTCTCCATTTTTTACATTATGTGCCTTTTTATAATTCCCACTTTGGTCCTTTTGTATTTTCTTTTTTATAGTTTTACTATTTGTGTATTCATGAATGTGTTATATGAAAATAAAAGTGTATATAAAAGTCAGCAGTCTGCCTTTATTACACAGTCAATGATAGAATCATGAAAGGATCTCGTCATTGAAGAGCTGTAAAGGCACATTTTGTTGAAAGGTTATTCCCAAAGATATAAAATCAGAAAACTGTTCCTACAATGCCCTGTATATTAGCTTAACACCATAAGTGCTGGCAAGCAATATAATGAGCCGCATGGCATTTACTGGAGGGGAAAAATTCAATATTAGTCAAATGTAACATTTTCCACTTTTATTATATGTATGAAACATTAGATGGTCCTAGACACAAGGGATATATGAAGAGGTATGGCATTTGAAAAGTATTGCATAGGGAGAACTAAGTATTAATACAAAACATATGGCTAGCTTAGAATAAGGTACCAAGACAATTAAAAGAGATAAAATAAAAAACTAAATGGATCTACTTTCTTCATATATTTACAGTAGCAATAATTAAAGGCTAAATCCATTTTGTTTCTGGGAAATTTATGCTCAAAATGAACCCATAGCAAAAATAAACCAATCTTATCTTTAGGGCTAAGGCTACATGTGGGATGTGGGGTTGGCATATACCATCACTGCATCCCAAAAGTGCCATAGCCTTAACCTTCTGTGAGAATGGGTATGCCACATTGTAGTTATAACATCCTTATGGCGGCAAATTGTATTGCACCCAGGAAAATCCAAATCAACAAGTGAGTTGTAGCCCCATGCAATAGTTCTGACTGCTGCTGCCAAGGTCACCATTAACTGTGTTACTGTGTGAAAATTGGAAGCAAAGAGTAGAAACTATTTTATTGGATAAGTGGTTATATTTGCTATGTATTTTGTGGCTCCAAATATATGATGATTTACTTGAAGAAGGGGCTGCTACAGCCAGGGCCAGCCCTAGGATAGATGGCGCCGTGCGCGAAATTATCTTTTGGCACCCCATCAATAAAAAAAAAATGCCCCATAAAAAATGATAATGCCGCTTTACTGCCCCCATACAGTATAATAATAATATTTAATAATATAATATATTACAACCGCTTCAAGGACACTAATTGTATAGTGCCCCCCTGTAGATTTTGCCATATAGCCTCCCTGTAGACAGTGCCATAATCCCCCACCTCCTTTTTGTAGATCGTGCTATACAGTCCCCCACCTCCCCCTTGTAGACAGTGCCCCCAAACAAAAACAAAAATTGTCCTCACCTAGGCCCCGTTCCATGACGAACGGAGCTGCTCCATGACGGGATCCTGTAGCCTAGTACGGAGTTTCCTAAGCTTTTCGGACTCAAGGCAGCACTGGAAAAATAAAATTTCCTCATGGCCCCCCTACCAAAAATTGTTTAGAGAAAGACAGAAAATGGCTAAGAACAAGCACTACACTCGTAGGGCATGTTCACACGCATTTTTTGTAAGGCAAAAAAAATCTGCCTCAAAATTCCTTTAGCAACTGACAGCATTGTGTGACCTTTTTTTGGTGTTTTTTTTTTAAGCTGTTGAAGCGAATGCAAAAGACGCAGGAAAAAAAGCTCCAAACGGGCGCCGCAGGTATTTTCTGCCTCCTGTTAATTTCAATTGGAGGTCAGAGGCGGAAACCACTTGAAGACCATCAGCCCCACACTCACGTTAAAATGACCATCAGCCACCCACTCACAGTAAAATGACCATCAGCCCACCACTCACAGATTCCCCCTGTAGGTAGCACCACACAGCCCCTTGTGGGTAGCGCCATACAGCCCCCTTGTGGGTGGCACCACACAGCCCCCTTGTGGGTAGCACCACACAGCCCCTTTTAGATTGCGCCACACAGCCTCCTTGTAGATAGCGCCAAACAGCCCCCTTGTAGATAGCGCCACAAGCCCCCTGTAAAGAGCGCCACACAGCCCCCTGTAAAGAGCGCCACACAGCCCCCTGTAAAGAGCACCACACAGCCCCCTGTAAAGAGCGCCACACAGCCCCCTGTAAAGAGCACCACACAGCCCCCTGTAGAGTGCGCCACACAGCCCCCTGTAGGGAGTGCCACACAGCCCCCTGTAGGGAGTGCCACACAGCCCCCTGTAGAGTTTGCCACACAGCCCCCTGTAGGGAGTGCCATACAGCCCCCTGTGGGGAGTGCCACACAGCCGCCTGTAGGGAGTGCCACACAGCCCCCTGGTAGGTAAGTGCTCCACAGCCCCCTGCTATGGAGTGCCGCATAGCCCCCTGGTAGGGAGTGCCGCACAGATCCCTGGTAGGGAGTACCGCACAGACCCCTGGTAGGGAGTGCCACACAGCCCCCTGGTTGGTAGTGCCCCACAGCCCATGGTTGGTAGTGCCACACAGCCCACAGCCCCCTGGTTGGTAGTGCCAAACAGCCCACGGCCCACTGGGTGGTAGTGCAAAACAGGCCACAGCCCCCTGTTTGGTAGTGCCACACAGCCCCCTGGTTGGTAGTGCCACACAGCCCACAGCCCCCTGGTTGGTTGTGCCACACTGCCCACAGCCCCCTTGTTGATAGTGCAAGGACTACGAAATTACCCTGATAGCTGGCGGACAATAGACATTCAAAAAAGGACAACTGTGCAGGAGAACACAAAATACCCAGCTTTCCCAGCTATCAAATAAATGTGTGGAAATAAACTAAGATATAACTTTTATTTAGTCTAGCTAAAGGATTATATCTAATTACGGGTGGCTACGGGAGCGTTGCTAGGCGACGTCATGGGATAGTCACTGTCCAGGGTGCTGAAAGAGTTAACTGATCGGCAGTAACTCTTTCAGCACCCGGGACAGTGACTACCGCAGGAGTAAATAGTATTAAAAGTTAACTTACCTACTTCTTCCTCCAGTCCGGCCTCCCAGGATGACGTTTACTCCCATGTGACCGCTGCAGCCAATCACAGGCCAATCACAGGCTGCAGCGGTCACATGGACTGCCGCGTCATCCAGGGAGGTCGAACTGGATGTCAAAAGAGGGACGCGTCACCAAGACAACGGCCGGGGTACGTATGAACTTATTTTACTTACAATCGCTGTGTTCCGCTGCGGAAACTCTGCCCGAAATGGCTGCCCCTTCTCTCAATCCACCACTGATAGAGAGAAGGGGCTGCTGATTAGTGCAATGCAATTTTGCAGAGAAAACGGGTCCGTAAATACAGATGGAATACTGGTGACAAGGGGCACGTATTTACGAGCACTGGTTCGTCAATACTGGGGGAATACGGGTCGAATACGTGTGACAAAGTATCCATATTTACGCCAGTATTTACGGGAGGAAACAAATATGTTTGTGTGCATGAGGCCTAAGACAGTAATAAATAAATCCGCCCCATTATCTAAGTTTCCCATAGTACCCAACAACTTTTTAGGTGAATGACATGGTATTTAGCCTAGACATAAACCAAAAGCAAAGTAAAAACTATCCACATTGCTTCAGTAATAAAATCCAAGGATTTTCAAGAATTCCTTGACCTCCTCATTTTATACCTCAGCTTTTTGGCCCACAAGACAACAGTTGCAGAAATTTAGCAAGCCTTTCGGCTTTTCTTAGTCACATTCCTTCGAATAGCACTAAAGCACGAGTTGTCTACTGCTCCAGATCCATGACATCTGCATTTGAAAGGAATTCTTCACATATTAACAAAAAAAAACATGAGTTGTCATTGCAGGTGTTAAAAAGTTTCACAATTTTCTCCGTAGTCATACATTTAAAATACATATGGATCACAAAATCACTGCCTATAAAGAGTATTTAATATGGGGAGTCAGTGTAACTATGCTTTAAAAAGGACGCATGGTTATACCAGGGCCGGCATCAGCACCGGGTGAACATGAGCAAGTGTTGGGGACCACTACCGTTGGGGGGCCCACACGGCCGCTGGCTGCTGACGCTGCCGTCGTCATGGCATCACTGTCCTTATATGGACAAAGATGTCAGGAGGAGAAAAGTAGTACCAGGCAGAGCGCTCTGCACGGAACTTTGGCTCTGGGGTTGTCCCTGACATCACTATCCGTATATGGACACTGATGTCAGGGGCTTCCCCAGAGCCGGAGTACTGGAGCGGAGCATATACTAGCGCTCTGCCTGGGACTGTGATATGGACTGTGATGTCAGGAGCAGAGCAGGAGTTCCAGGCTGAGTACTAGTAGTGCTCTGCCCGGGACTATGGCTCTGGGGATGCCACTGACAACACTGTCCATATATGGACCGTGACATCAGGGGCTTCTCCTGAAGCGGAATCCCCAGCCAGAGCGTTGGCAATACTCTGGCTGGGGATTCCACTCTTAGGGGGAACCCCAAAGGCACTACCTACAGGGAGGGGGGCTTTGTGGCACTACTAGGGAGGGTGGCTGTGTGGCACTACCTGGAAGGGTGGCTGTGTGGCACTACCTGGAGGGGGCTGTGTGGCACTACCTGGGAGGGGGCTGTGTGGCACTACCTGGGAGAGGGGGGCTGTGTGGCACTATCGACATAGAGGGCACTAAATTTATGGGGGTACAAACTGGGTACCTAACTTCTATATGGGGGCATAAACAGGGCCTAACGTCTATATGGGGGCACAAAGTGACGTTTTCTGCCATTTTACTGCAGCCGTGAGTTTCCCTGCAAAGGGGCCTACTAAGTCTGTGTTGCACAAGGGACCACATAAAGCTGGTGCCGGCCCTGGTTATACTAGAAATGATCATCTGACTCCAGATCCGATGGCTACCGAGAAGAAACAAAGACGGACTCCCAATTCTGCATTTTCTTAAAAATGTTTACATTCATTGGTTCTGTGTGAACCTGTGCCTGCCAGAATCTACAATACTAGTCCCATTATATTAACATAGTAACACTCTTTTGAATATTCTAAACTATGTATAATTATGCAGTATATGCTACATTACACATTGGTGGGTTACGTGGACCTTCCACAGTTTTACTGAGCCGAACTTAATGTCTTTTTACATGGCCTTATATGTACAGTGAAAACGAGCGCCGATTGACAAGACAGTTTGTCAATCGCCGCTTGTTTACTCCTTTCACAGAGAGCAATGATCGGTAATGTGTGTAGATGAGCGATCGTTATTATGATTGTTTGTCCCCATACATTTCCATCACATCGGCAGCACATCTCCCTGTGAAATTATTATTGTACGCATAGAAGATTTGATTGGCTGATGAACAAGCGGTTGCTCGTTTATCGGCTGATTGTTGACCTGCTTACACAGGACAATGACCGGGAAGATGCGTTCATATGAACGCTTTTAGATCATAATAGGGTTCCATGTTGAGCTAAGTTTGGTCAAGTAGAATTGCAGGGGGTCAGGGACATTGAAGCCATAATGCAGCCACTTAAAGCAAGCCACATTACAGTTGTCTGAAGCTGGCCTAAAGGCCCTATTACACCGGCCAATTTTGGCCGGTGCAACGAGCGCCGATCAACGAGACAGCTCGTTGATCGGCACTCATTTGCTCCTGTCACAAGGACCTATGTACGGGGACGAGCGGTCGTTACACCGATCGCTCATCCCCATACATTATTATTATGTGGCAGCACATCTCCCTGCTTACACAGGGAGATGTGCTGCCTACAACGATAATATTTCAGTTTTTTAAAACGATACGATCAGCAGATGATTGAGCGTTTGCTCGTTCTTCTGCTGATCGCTACACTGTTTACACTAGGCAATTATCGACAACGAGCGTTCTATGAACGCTTGTCTGCCCGATAATTGCTCAGTGTAAACCCCTCTTTAGACAGTAAGTTTGGGAGGATAGTGGATAGATACATAGGGTAGAAAACATGGGGAAGGAAATGTCTAAGTAGCAAATATAAGCTTGGGAAGATAAACTTTGTGAATCACAGTACCCAACAGTACACAACATATGGTATGCTTGGATTATATATTGATTTTTTACCACGAAAGGAAAATAAAATCCCACATTTAGCTGTTTCCTAAATAGTTTAAATAAAGAGTCTAATGAAAAATTAACTGGTCTCATAAATAACAAAAAAAAGAAATAATTGTCTCTTTGTTTATTTACTATTTATCCAAATTAGAAGACATGTGGACTACTGAAGTGACATTAGTTAGGGTCTTCATTATTGCTTCACACTTAGTCCTTCCATTGTGATTAATAGAATTACTAGTATCACAAATACCATGGACTAATATTTCATTGACATAGAGAATGAAAGATACAAATGAAAATGTAGGAAGAACGCTCACTTGGACTATTGCTTTAGCTTCTTGCACATGTGAACAAATTCCTACCCGTCCAGCACCAGAGAAGATTAGCAACAAGGAGCTATGAGGCATTCAGTAATTTACAATTTCTGGCTGCAGTTTTCATTCATCACAAGCCTTGATTCACTACCTGCCATCTACATGGCTGCAGTTTGAAACCATGCAGTCATCAGTCTTTTTAAATGGAACAAGTAGCTTATTTGAAATAGTTTAGTTTACTGATGTTTTATTTTATTTTAAATTTACATTTCAGGTCCACATTCATCCATCAGTAGGATGTTGGTGTTTTCGTTGTTTTGTCATGTTGAAAGGCTTGTGGCATTTTCTCTCTATCCAACACTATGTTGTACGATGGCGGTGAGGACTGTAGAATTGTCAGTACAAGTTGCTTCTTAGCAATAGAATAATAGAATTCCAATGCCAATGAAATACACATAGATTTAGACAATTCATACTGGAACATTTTTTATCCCTGCCATCTTAAACTATTGCAGTTTATTAATGTTCCACTCCACTTTTTCACTTTTATGGGGGAATTTATTAAGATTGGCGTGTCATATGCCATTCTTAATAGGAAAAAAGCTAGAATAAGATGCAACAAGTTTATTAACAGGAGCACGCCTCTTAAAAAATTTGCCGCATCTTCGGCTTTCTATGTGCTACTGAGTGAAATCTATGCCAGCCAGGAGCTGGTGAAGAATTTTGCTATAATTTACGTCAGTTTCTAACATAAATTATAGTAAATGCGTCGGGCCACTAGTGACTCCACCCCTTTCACTATGCTCTATCCAAGTTTTAAAAAAAGTGGCAAGAGCAACGGAAACAAATTATTTTTCGAGCGTGCATGTGTATGGATGAGTTAGGAGGAATAACTGTAGTTTGACAGCTAACTAAAATGTATGGCTAGCCTAGTGTTACATAAGTGATTATACAATGATTATAAAACAACTGAACTTATAGAATTTTGAGGCATCGGAATGTCATAATAATGTTTCAGGGAGTTACATTAAATCGGCAGCATGGTGGCTTAGTGGTCAGCATGGTTGCCTTGCAGTACTGACTTCATCCCACACACTAATAACATACTAATAGGTTAATTTGACATTAAGATTGTGAGCCCGAATAGGGACAAGGACCGATGTGGGACATGACAATCTCTTTACAGTGCTGCAAAATATGTGGGTGCTTTATAAATAAAATAAATATAATGCTGTCACTTTAACATGACCTTCTATATTGTGCTGTGTAAGAATTTTTTTCAGTCTGGCCCTTGCTTGCACCATATAAACCAAATGCTATACAAATTCTCTACATATACTTCTTCATTCCAAAATTATTTCCTTAGTTCAGAATATAGTGTTAAATCACATAGCTGACTGCTTCATCCAGCAAAATGTAATTACAGTATAAAGTTTTATTAAAAAAACTTTTAAGGTCTAAAAATAATTATATTGATTTCTATGAACCACAACTTGCTTGAGCTGCTGTTTTCAAATATTGTAAAATAATAAGATACTGTAAAAGAAAAATACTTCAATGCAAAGAGTTTGAGAAGAAGCTGTACAAAAATAGTATTATGTCTGATAGTGCCCTGTGGGTTGGCTTAGAAACTTTTGCAGACTTTCTGTGATAAAAAGATTAGGAAGCATGGAAATTGTAAAATGCATCGATTTTCCAGGACATGAACTTTTTACAAAACGGATTCCAAAATCTCAAACCGTACAAAATATTCTTGCAATAATTTCACAGTTCTGATTTTAGTGTCATCTGCCGAGCGTCCTGTGTTCCGGCAGCCAGCAGCAATGGATCAAGGATACATGGATCATAGAAAGAAAAAAAAGGTTTCTGTATTATTAGTTATCCTATTGAACGTTTGTTCTACAAGTCTCCCAAAAAAGATATAAACTTACTTTTATAAAATTAATCAAGCACAAAAGCTATTAAATTGTTTACAAGTTTAGGCCTTTAGAACAAAAAAAAACCAGAACAATTCTACTGTAACTATTCTGCATTTCCCATTGAGTATATGAATTGTTTACCAGACCCATTGCTATTTTACTGTAGATGCTGCTTTTGGCAATTTTGCTATTTAAACTACTCACTGGCCCTTACTGGAGGGAAAAGCAAGAGGTCAGATTGCAGTATATATGGACCAAATATTTGGCCTGCATATCCTCTAATAGACTACTCAATGTGTATATACAGTAATGTGAGAATACTAAACAAAGTGTATATTGACTATTTGTCTCAAATTTTTATCACATTTTTTAATGGGTATGTCCAACTTTGAGAAACATTGCACGGTTTTATATTGACATAATCTACACAAAAAGGCGAGTAACTTTATAAATACATTAGGGGAATTAGTTAAAGGGGTTGTCCGAGATAACAGAATATTTTTAATAACACCATTAAATCATTTAAGTTAAAAAAATAAATACATTTGTAATATACTTACGTTTTCCAAAGTGGCCCAGTTTCCAGATCCTGCCGTCGGGAACTTGACTGTTGACGTCTCTCTCTGCTCCGGCTCTGCTGCTTTGTTGATCTTGAATTCTTGCCGGGTACACGACACGTCACTTGTGACGTGGTGTGTATTGGCTTGTTCTGTTGTAACGCGCATGCGCGGCCCCTGCTGTTATCTCGAGAACAGCAGGGACTGCGAGAACAGCAGTGACAGCGCATGCGCATTACTGCATGTGAAGCAGAAGAAGCCGATCTACACCACGTGACAAGTGACGTGTCGTGTACCATCCAAGGTCTCGCTGGTGCGAGACCATGTGATCGGGATACGACACAACAGTGGAGGCGGCTGAAAAGGTGACGTCAGAGCTCAAGTGACCAGAAGGAAGAAGCAGCCAGAGCGGAGAACAGAAGCAAGATTGCACAGGTAAGTATATTATGCAATTTTTAATATGTGTAATGTATTTCTAACTGTACTTAAAAAAAAAATCTCGGACAACCGCTTTAAGACTGACAGTTTTAATAGAAAGAAAGTTAGAGTAAGATGCCACACATTTATTAGAAGCAAACGTCTCTTACTAAATGTGTTGCATCTTTCAGCCGCTCGTGTGCCACAATTATGGAGCAATAACCTCGGCCATGCGCCATTCATTCCGCCCCTTCCCATCAACCATAAAATAAAAAAGAAACATACACACCTCATCGCTTCTCTTCTCCCCTCCGTGTCCCCTCAGACCCCTTTTGCGTGTGACGGCACATACAATGTCCTGTAGCCGAGCAGCGTCAGGCCCTTGTATGCTACGCAATACTCAACGTCATCAGGGCTGCGTCGAATACAATGTCCTGATGCTGCCTGGCGTCAGCTTGTTGTATGAGCTGCGGCATCCTAATATAGCCTGAGGGGATTCGGTGGGGGGGGAGTAGGGAGGTAAGAATACATTTTAATTTTTATTTATTTTTTTTACTTTTTATTTAATTGTCCAATGAAGCAGCTCAGGGTAGTCTGATGGGGGAAAATGTATGAGGCCCTGCTTGTGCCTCTACCTAGCTACGCCCCATAGAGCGAAATGCAAGGTAGGAGCTGCCATAGATTCCCACTATAGTTTTCTGGTGTAAATAATATTAAATTTGTTGGGCCACTGTGGCCCACCCACGTTTGGGCCCTTCTCCAACTTTTCTACACTAGAAAACTAGCGTAGAATGATTGATAAATTTCCCCCATTGCTTTACTTTTCATCTACTGGTTGATATTGGAAACAGTCGACAAGCAGACTATGAGCCAGCAAGGAATTCTGGGAGATTTGAGCCCTGAACCGGCAAAATTGTGAATCCAGTTGGGGACTATAATGTAAGTTTTCATTTGGGATGAGTTAATCAACTGTTTACGTAGAATAATTCTATATGTCAACTGTAAAAAGGAGTTCAAGGGAGGATATACCTGTAAACTGTCTGTGGTGTATGTGTTGTAGGTAAAGAGGTTTTTTTTCATTTTTTTAAAAGATCTGTTGGTAAACAGGTCTGATTTATGGAGTAGGGAAAGAAGCATGAGAATCTGCTCCAAGATTTGGACTGTTCTCTTTTCATCTTCCAATGTGTGCACATAAAGTATATAAAGGTAGATAGATAGATGGATAGATAGATAGATAGATAGATAGATAGATAGATAGATAGATAGATAGATAGATAGATAGATAGATAGATAGATAGATAGATAGATAGATAGATAGATAGATAGATAGATAGATAGATGGCTAATAGATATGAGATAGATAGATAGATGATATAGATAGATAGATAGATAGATAGATAGATAGATAGATAGATAGATAGATAGATAGATAGATAGATAGATAGATAGATAGATAGATAGATAGATAGATAGATAGATGATAGATAAATTAATAGATGGCTAATAGATATGAGATAGATAGATAGATAGATAGATAGATAGATAGATAGATAGATAGATAGATAGATAGATAGATAGATAGATAGATAGATAGATAGATAGATAGATAGATAGATGATAGATAGATAGATAGATAGATAGATAGATAGATAGATAGATAGATAGATAGATAGATAGATAGATAGATAGATAAATTAATAGATGGCTAATAGATAGATAGATAGATAGATAGATAGATAGATAGATAGATAGATAGATAGATAGATAGATAGATAGATAGATAGATAGATAGATGATAGATAGATAGATAGATAGATAGATAGATAGATAGATAGATAGATAGATAGATAGATAGATAGATAGATAGATAGATAGATAGATAGATAGATAGATAGATTGATAGATAGATAGATAGATAGATAGATAGATAGATAGATAGATAGATAGATAGATAGATAGATTAATAGATGGCTAATAGATAGATAGATAGATAGATAGATAGATAGATAGATGATAGATAGATAGATAGATAGATAGATAGATAGATAGATAGATAGATAGATAGATAGATAGATAGATAGATAGATAGATAGATAGATAGATAGATTAATAGATGGCTAATAGATAGATAGATAGATGATAGATAGATAGATAGATAGATGATAGATAGATAGATAGATAGATAGATAGATAGATAGATAGATAGATAGATAGATAGATAGATAGATAGATTAATAGATGGCTAATAGATAGATAGATAGATAGATAGATAGATAGATAGATAGATAGATAGATAGATAGATAGATAGATAGATGATAGATAGATAGATAGATAGATAGATAGATAGATAGATAGATAGATAGATAGATAGATAGATAGATAGATAGATAGAAGATAGATAGATAGATAGATAGATAGATAGATAGATAGATAGATAGATAGATAGATAGATAGATAGATAGATAGATAGATAGATAGATAGATAGATAGATAGATAGATAGATAGATAGATAGATAGATAGATGGCTAATAGATATGAGATAGATAGATAGATGATAGATAGATAGATAGATAGATAGATAGATAGATAGATAGATAGATAGATAGATAGATAGATAGATAGATAGATAGATAGATAGATAGATAGATAGATAGATAGATAGATAGATAGAGGTTTCTGTCCGTTTTACTACATCTAACTTTTAAATTAGTCAAACACAAGAAAAATGTCGGCCTTCAATCATAAAATATTGCAATTATATCTGAACATAACTCAAAGAATTATGAGGACATTACCATAAAGACTAATATACTGTATAGACAAGTGTTGTGTTGATATCTGCTGCCATGTCCAAGGATTCTGCTACTTCTTAATTTCCAGTTTTCTTTTGACTATATAATTTAATTAATTTTGTGTTTGTGGGTTGGGAGACAACACTCACTCTTACTAGAGCTGCCATTTGTCTCTGTCCCAGTGTTTCCCTTTCCCTGTCTCTCGCCTCTGTCTGAACCTTTTGTCACCCGGCCCCTTGCTTTTCTACCAGTGAATGGACACATTTTTAATATGAACACATTGTTTTGGAATCAATACCCAATTTGTTTAGACTGAGACTAATGAACAATTCATTTTTCAATGTCTCATGGCTTTATATTGCCTTACAGATTAACAAATATGTCTTCCTATTTCTGTTGGTTCAAAGCAATAATCAAGCTGAATGGCTACAGGTTGATCTTCAAGTTAAGTCACTTACAGTATCCACCGTTAGAAGGCCAGAAATAACCTCAGCTATTTATCCCGTAATGTAACCGTAAATACAATTCTAGATGGATAGGCGTTTAAAGACAGAGTGACCCCTACTGACCAATAATGTTTGTACTACATAGAGGTCCGTAGGTCCTGAGGATTCTTAAACATATCAAGTAAAGTAGGCTTCCACTGCAAGCTAAAGGTGACCATACAAATTAAATGAATGTCGGTCAAACCTGCCAAATTTGGCTGAATTGGCCAACCAATGGCGGTGTCCCAAATTTACCCTGACATCTGCCGGAAGAGAGAAGGATCAGGCAGTTGAATTTCAACATGTCCGATCATTTTGTTTGTAAGGAAATAAGTCTGGCAATGGCTTACTCCCTTCTTTTGAGAACACATACACGCTCAGTCAAGCGTGCATGTGTATGGGGGAGTTGGGAGGAATAGCTGCTGTCCGAACAAGCATTCAGCTGACTACTAACTGAAGCGTATGGCAAGCTTTAGTCTACAATGCCATTAGGTAAGGCATGAAGGCTCCAATCTCCTGTATGCATTAATGTATAAAATGAAAAGAGGTAAGCACTAACATATAAGCTTCGTCTGAATGAGTCCTAGAGAATCTGTCTACGTTTCGGTTTAACGCATACCGTACATCAAGAGCTCTTCCCAGCATCTTAACCTGTTCGTTAAGTCATTGCTGCATATGCAACGTTACATTGTATTTACTGGCATATTACATCTGCTTGATTGTAACTACATATGCTGTCAAAAACGGTTTGACATTCTGTTTGTATGATTTAATTTTGTTTAAAACAATAAAAATAAAATTTAAAAGAAAAAGAGCTCTTCCCAGCCTATATGTGGAACAGGGACCACTAAATGCACTGTGAAAGAGCCTAAACGCTAGGCTTATGCAGGAGATTTGGCGCCTTTCTGTCAAAGAATTGTACTTGTTGTTGGCCATGATGTTAAAAGGTGAACATTGATGGACCTACATATGCCCGTCCAGGGCCGGCCTTAGGGGTGTGCGACCTGTGCCTTCGCACGGGGTGCATCACAACAGCAGGTGGAAGGGGGCGCTGCGCTGGCTCCCTTCCCCTGCTTGTTTCAGAAGCGGGCTCGGCGACTCAGCAGGTGCCTTTCCGCCCGGGCGCTTCTTCACTCAGTGCCGTCGCCATAGCGGTTGCTAGCGGCGACAACGGTCATGAGGGCGGTGGCGCCACTAGCAGCAGCTGCTACAGCGGTAGCAACGGCACTATAGCAGAGCAGCGAGGTATCTCCCTGCTCTCCTATCTACTAGCACCAATGTAGCTCCCTGAAGGTGCGGAATCCCCGTGTGGCTGGGGATTCCGCTCCTGGAGCGCTCCGCTTGATGTTTCTGTCCATATATGGACAGTGACATCAGAGGAAACTCCTGAAGTGGAATCCCCGTCCACAGCGTTGCAGATGCTGTGACCGGGGATTCCACTCCAGGAGAAGCCAATGAAGTCACTGTCCATAAATGGACACAGACGAGAGGAGCTTCTCCTGGAGTGGAATCCCCGGTCACAGTGTCGGCAATGCTGTGGACGGGGATTCCGCTTCAGGAGTTTCCCCTGATGTCACTGTCCATATATGGACAGAGAAATCAAGCGGAGCGCTCCAGTAGCGGAATCCTCGGCCACAGGGGGATTCCGCTCCTTCAGGGAGCTACAGTGGCGCTATCTACAGGAGGGGGGTGCTATCTACATGGGGCTGTGAGCTGTGTGGCACTACCAACAAGGGGTCCGTGGGCTTAGTGGCACTACCTACCAGGGGACTGTGTGGCACTCACTACCAGGGGGCTGTATGGCACTCCCTACCAGGGGGCTGTATGGCACTCCCTACCAGGGGGCTGTGTGGCACTCCCTACCAGAGGTATGTGTGGCACTCCCTACCAGGGGGCTGTGTGGCACTCCCTAACAGGGGGGTGTGTGGGACTCCCTACATGGGGCTGTGTGGCACTCCCTACAGGGGGCTGTGGTGCACTCTCTACAGGGGGCTGTGTGGCACTCTCTACTGGGGGCTGTGTGAGGCTCTCTACAAGGGGGCTGTGTGGCACTATCTACAAGGGGGCTGTGTGATGCTATCTACAAGGGGGCTGTGTGGAGCTATCTACAAGGGGGCTGTGTGGCGCTATCTACAAGGGGGCTGTGTGGCACTACCTACAAGGGGGCTGTGTGGCGCTTCCTACAAGGGTGCTGTGTGGCGCTACCTACAAGGAGCTGTGTGGCACTACCTACAGGGGGAATCTGTGAGGGGTGGGCTGATGGTCATTTTACTGTGAGTGGGGTGCTGATGGTCATTTTACTGTGAGTGGGGGTTGATGGTCATTTTACTGTGAGTGGGGGTTGATGGTCATTTTACTGTGAGTGGCGGGCTGATGGTCATTTTACTGTGAGTGGGGGGCTGATGATCTTCAAGTGGTTTCCGCCCCTGACCTCCAATTGAAATTAATAGGAGGCAGAAAATACCTGCGGCGCCCGTTTGGAGCTTTTTCTACTGCGCCTTTTGCATTAGCTTCAACAGCTTAAAAAAACGCAAAAAAAAGGTCAAACAACACTGTCAATTCCTAAAGGAATTTTGAGTCAGATTTTTTTGCCTTACAAAAAATGTGTGTGAACGTACCCTACGAGTGTAGTGCTTGTTTTTAGCCGTTCCTATGTCTTTTTCTAAACTATTTTTGGTAGGGGTGCCCTGAGGAAATTTTATTTTTCCAGTGCTACCTCGAGTCCGAAAAGGTCGGGAAACTCTGTACTAGACTACAGGATCACGCCGACCTACGCAATGATCCCGTCGTGGAGCAGCTCAGTTCATTGTGGGAACGGGGTCTAGGTGAGTACAGTTTTTGTTTTTGTTTGGGGGCACTGTCTACAAAGGATAGGTGGGGAACTGTATGGCATGATCTACAAGGAGGAGGTTGGGGATTATGGCACTGTCTACAGGGAGGCTGTATGGCAAAATCTACAGGCCCTATACTGTGTGGGGGCCACTAAGCAGACATTATACTGTGTAGGGGTACTACAGGGGGCATAATACTGTGGGCACAATTAGAGGACAAAATACTGTGTTCTTGAAGGGGTTTTAATATATTTTATATTATTAAATATTATTATTATACTCTATGGGGGCACTAAAGGGGCATTATAATTTTTTTATGGGGCATTTTTTTTTTTTAATGATGGAGTGGGGTGCCGAAAGATCATTTCGCATGGGGCACCATCTATCCTAAAGCCGGCCCTGTGCCGGTCCTAAATTACACAATGATAAAAAGTAAGTAGAATGTTGCACAAAACACATTGAGTTTTGTAGAAAATGTAAAAAAATTATTTCAACGGTGTACATAGCTTTTAAGAACTCTTAGGTGTAATCCATCTGGTCCTGGTGCCTTGTTATATTTATTTTATTCAATTTAGCATGGACCATATCTACATTCAGTCAATTCAGTATATTAATTGATGCATTAACAACACTGGCACCATCTACATCAATTACTCTTTCTTTTCCGTTGTATGTACAGAGCTAAAGATCTAAGCTTGTAGCTCTGTATTCTCTTGATTCTCTACCTGCCTTTCATTTTGTATTTTTGCTGATTTGATTACCTTTCAACAGATTTTATTCATGTCCTTGTAATTTTCAAAGACTGAATCTTTAAAGTTGTATTTTTTTAAATGCCCCTTTTGTACATCGTCCATTTTACAGTAGGTCTTAGCCATGTTCAATTTTTTAAAATTGTTTATACTTGTTATCTATAGGAATAAATCTTGCAGTATAATTACTCAAAGTAGATTTTTAGAACTCCCATTTCAAATTTGTATTATTATTTGACATTAGTTGTTCACATTCTATGTGCTGAAACGCAGGGAACCTGGGGAAATTGGCCTCCTTAAATATAGGTGTTTTTGCCCTCCAAGCCTGTGTTTGTTTTTACAGTTTAGGCAAAATGAAATTATATTGTGCTCACTATAACCAAGGCTTTCACGAACAGTGACATTCCCAACATGTTTTGGATCGTTAGAAATAACCAGCACCAACAGAGCATTACTTCTTGTCGGCTCCTCCACAAACTGGCCCATAAAATTATCCTGAAACAGGTTGAGGAATTTTTTCCACTTTGAGGTTAAAGACGAACAATGACCCCAATCAATATCTGAGTAACTAGAATCTGACCTTCCATCTCTCAGGTGATGTTGGGGGTCTATAGATTACACCAAACATTTTTTTTTAGTGTTTACCTGTATTTGTAATTCCACCCACAAGGTTTCAACATCCTCGCACTCTTCACCCACTATTGCCTCTTTCACACTCGCCTTCATATCACTTCTCACATACAGACATACTTCACCACCTTTCCTATTTGCCCTGTCTTCCCGAAACAGTGTAAAACGCTGTAGATTTACAGCCCAATCATGTAATGAGTCTAGCCATGTTTCAGCAGCACCAACTATATTGATATGTTTCTCCAGTACCAAGGCCTCAAACTCCCCTAATTTGCTTGCTAGACTTCTGGATTTAGTGAACATACACTTTAAGTTGCCTTCCAGTTGTGATTTTGTGGGCATATTTATTTTCAATGTGGTTTTGTAACAAATGGATCTCCTTATGCTGTAGCCTAATCCTCTCCCTACAATCCATTTCTCTACTCACCAATATAGTCTGATCCCTCTCAAACCTAAGTACCCTTTTATTTTTTTAAATGATCTCCTCATCCCTAGTTTAAATACTCCGCTACCCCTGCTAGAATTTTCTTCCCCAGCACTGCGGGCCCCCTTGCATACAGGTGAAAATCATCTTCCGAATACAGTTTGTACCCTAAATAAAAGTCAGCCCAGTGCTCTAGGATCACAAACCCTTCTCCCCTACACCATGACTTAAGCCATGCATTTAACTCCCTGAGCTCTCGCTGTCTTTCCTTTATTGCGCATGGCACAGGCAGTATTCAAGAGAATACTACCTTGAAGGGCCTTCCTTTCAGCTTGTAGAATAGTTCTTTAAAATAATTGTTCAAGCTCTTTTACTTACTATGTATTCGGTCAACATTGGTTCCCACATGGACCCCGACAGCTGGATCATCATCAGCCCCTCCCAGTAATCTATCCACCCATTCCAGCACATACCGAACCCTGGCACTAGGTAGAAAGTAAATCATTCAGTTGAATAATTTCTTTGGATTTTAGTCCTGGTGGAGTTGAGTACATGGGATTGATGTTGCAAATGTTTAAGTGTGTTTTTGAGTTAGAAGTAGATGACACAATCTACAGAAAACAAAATCTTTTGAACAGCGGTCTGAATTTCAGATAAGGTATATAGTTACAAGAGCAAAAGTTGAGGATGTGATATAGTCTGACATGTTGGATACATATAGGTTAGTGTGAAATCAGCACAGGAGGTTAAAATAGCATTTCTAAAATAACATTAGAGAACCTCAGACAGTTTGGAGACAAAGAAGTAAGAAAAAAAAATGGGACATTGGAAAATGTAACAGATTTATGAGATGATTCTTTTACGTGTACAGAGTATATATATATTTATAGCTAGAAAGTAATAATGTGAAATAAACAATGTTGAAGCTTTGGTCATAAATTAGACACTTAATCCAAAGACTAGCATTGGTGTACAGACATGAATTAACTAATCTATATTATACCTTTTGAGTTATTTGCATTACTAAAATTAGTGGGGTAGCTTGAACTCCTGGGCCCCAATTAAATCTGTAACCTGCCAACTATGATGCAAACTTTGGAGTACTGGTCTCCTCATATAGGACAGACGGACCTTTTGGGCCCCCTCAGGTTCCAGGGCCCGGGTGCGATCGTAACCTTTGTACCCCCTATAACTATGACCCTGAATAAAATAGATTCCTAGATAACATTAAAGGCAGGTATAAGTTTTTCGTTCAGACTTCAGTTTATATTTCCAATTTGACCAAATGAGAAATAATTCTGAATATGATTAAAATCTAATATGCTAGTAGACAATTTTCATTAGCCAAAGATTCTCCCATAAACAAAAATAAATGCAACTAAAATGCATAGTAAAATAAAACATGTGTACCAACAAAGGGATATTGTAAAAGTTCTTAACTAAAATCTGTGCTATGTTAAAAGGAATCTTTCGTCAGAAAAAGACTTTTGCTTAAGTCCAAAGGCAGCACATTCAATATGCAATTTTCCTCCATTCTCATGACTGTTACTAGCCAACCAAAAAAAAGATAAGATCGATTAGTAACAAATATGGTAGCAAATCCCCCTAGTACGCAACATTCAACTTTTTTTTTACTAGGGGTCACTGCGCCTCTTTCAATTGCGCATGTACGAGCTACTAGAGTCTCGCGAGATGTGGTTTGTATTTAGACAGAGAGTATCATAAGAGTATTAGATGTTATGACATCAGTAATAGATGCAGTGCCTTGGGCGAAGGGGTAGAACAGGGATCCACACAACTTGACTCAACAAGTTTATCTTCTTCCTTCTACCTTAGGAAATCTCAGGTGGTGGATCCAAAGGGACAATCTCCGTATGGGCAGATATTTTATTTCGACCTAAAAAGTTCTCATTACTGAAGTCTCATCAGCTCAGGGCTGGGGAGCTCACCTCGGAGACTGATGGTGCCGTGTTGTCTGGTCCAGTCAGGGCAAGAAAAGACCGTTCAACTTCAAAGAATTAAAAGCCATCAGACTAGCACTTATGTTCTTCTATTGAGCAGTCAAGAACAAGGTGGTAAAGATCTGAATAGACTACCTAGCGGCAGTTTACTATGTAAACAAACAGGGTGGCATTAAAAGTCAACATCTGATGTCAGAGTTCAGCAAACTATTGTCCATGAAAAAGAAGAATCTGTCTAATTTATGAGCCATTCACATTCAAGGAATCTTTAAAGTGAAAGCGGACCTACTCAGCAGGTCTGTGTTGAATCCGGCAGATTGGGAACTCAACCAGAAATATTTCCTATACATAGTCCTGTCAACCATGGATGTAATGGCAACTTTCAGAACTGCAAAGTAGCCAAGTTCTGTTCTCTGCGAAGCGAAGATCATCCCTGGGTGCTGAATGCTTTTTACATCAGAGATCAATGATCAGAGAAGCATCAATTATTCTGCTAGTCCCCTTTTGGCCCCGCATGGCATGGTTTCCAGAATTGTTTAATCTCTTGAGGAGGCATTACTGGAAACTTCCCCTAGTACCAGATTTCTTTCTGCAGAAGGGATTTTTTCATCCAATTCTGCCGAAGTTAAAGCTGGATGCTGACCGGCAAAACTTTACCATTTACGGTTTCTCAGAAGAAATTGTAAATATCCTTCTAGCCTCTTACAAACAGTATACCAACAAAATTTATAATAAAATGTAGACTTTTTCTGATTGGTGCTCTGAGAAATAAGTTCAAGATCCTATACTTGCAGATGTGCTATTTCTTCAAGAAGGATTCCAGAAGGGATTAAAGGGAAGGTGTCATGACATTTTTTATTATTTTTTATAATATTGCGTTTAGTATGATATTAAAATAAATTTTATTTATTTGTGTTCTTGTGTTCTACTTAATAAAATAAAATAGTTAGTCACGGAGCAATTTTCCAAGAACCTTACCCATATTAGTGCTCATGGAAGTCTGGATACAATGCAAAGGACCCCAACGCGCGTTTCGCGGTGTGCGTGCTTCCTCAGGGGGTCCAGGATGAAGGTCCGCCAGCAGACGAACAAAAGTTTGAATGGACAAACTACCTGATACAGTATGGTTTCTGCATTGAAGCAGCTAGTGGTTGTTATCTCTATGAGATATTTTCCAATTCCAGGTAATGTATCAGCTTAAGGCCGGATTCACACGATGCGTGTGCATTTTGTGTGCGCAAAAGGTCCATAAAAGGTCCGTGTGTCAGCAGCATATTATGCGTGGCTGCGTGATATTCGCACAGCCGCCATCATTATGACATGACACTCTGTTTTTATGTTTGTAAACAGAAAGGCACGTGGTGCTTTTCTGTTTTCATTCATAGTTTTGACACTGCGTGAAAATCACTGACAGTCTGAACGGCCCCATTGACTAACATAGGTCCGTGCGACGAGCGTGAAAATCACGCGCGTTGCACGGACATATTATAGGTTCATCTGAATAAGATTAGCTCCAACAAGCAAAGGAAACATTTAAAAAAATATAATGATGATGCATCATGTCGTATTGCAATTTTCATTGAAAAACATTTTATAGTCCATCAGAAAAACTCAATTTAGGAAATAAAACTTTTTTTTCATTTATCTTAGATTTTGAACAATACACCATTTTCTTCGCCATTCACACCTAAAGTAAAAATTCTGCCAGTTTATTTGCAGTCTTTAAAGTCATGTGACCTAATAGCTTAGCTCTAAAGGGGGTTTTATACTGGTCGATTATCGGGCAGACAAGCGTTCATAGAACGCTCGTTGCTGATAATTGCCCTGTGTAAACAAGGGAACGATCACCAGATGAACGAGCAAACGCTCAATCATCTGCTGGTCGTATCGTTTTAAAAAAGTGGAATATTATCGTTGTCGGCAGCACATCCCCCCTGTGTAAACAAGGAGACGTGCTGCCAACATGACAATAATGTATGGGGACCAGCGTTCGGAGTAGCGATCGCTCGTCCCCATCCATAGCTCTATATGACCGACTGTCGGCCGGTGAAAAAGGCACTTAAAGAGGCTCTGTCACCAGATTATAAGTGCCCTATCTCCTACATAATCTGGTCGGTGCTGTAATGTAGACAACAGCAGTGGTTTTCATTTTGAAAAACAATAATTTTTGAGCAAGTTATGAGCAATTTTAGATTTATGCTAATTTGTTTCTTAATAGACAACTGAGTGTGTTTTTACTTTTTACCAACTGGGCGTTGTACAGAGAAGTGTATGAGGCTGACCAATCAGTGACCAATCAGTGACCAATCAGCGTCATACACTTCTCATTGTTCCAGCCCAGCTTCTTTAACTGCACAATCACGCTGGAACAATGAGAAGTGTATGAAGCTGATTGGTCACTGATTGGTCAGCGTCATACACTTCTCTCCATTCCTCTGTACAACGCCCAGTTGGTAAAAAGTAAAAACACGCCCAGTTGGTCATTAAGAAACTAATTAGAATAAATCTAAAACTGCTCATAACGTGCTCAAAAATGATCGTTTTTCAAAATAAAAACCACTGTTATCTACATTACAGCACCGATCAGATTATGTAGGAGATAAGGCACTTATAATCTGGTGACAGAGCCTCTTTAATGGTAAACTCACATGCTGCAGATTAGAAATTTCTGTGATTGAAAAACGAATCCCTGAATCTGAATGGGTTTTTGTTTTGCTACAGTATGTACATGGTTTTCTGCTAGCCCCATTTAGATGCACATCCTGGCATGAAAACATGAAAACATGATTACAGTACGGGACAGTTGTCCCGCAGCGAGGCAGGGACTCCTAGCATCGTACATAACTATGATGCTAGGAGCCCGCCTCCCTGCAGTGTGTTCGGTCCGGGACTTGCGGTCGAAATACGGTCCGTCCTTTATGGACGTAACATGCTCGTGTGAACCCAGCCTTACTGTGTAACTGTAATCTGAGCTCCCACAATGCTCTTCTCTCTAGTAAAAGGAATCCAGTCAAATTTTAAATTTAGCATTATAAAAAGAATACAATATTGCATAATTAATATACGGTAAGTGCAGTATATAATGAGAAAACTAAAATATCTGTTTTAAATGGTGGCCATTTTTTAAATATACATTAGATTTGTCTGGATCTGCTAACAAACATCTAATGTCTATAGGCAGCTTTAGGCTGGGTTCACACGACCACATTAACGTCGTACATAACTATGATGCTAGGAGCCCGGCTCCCTGCACTGTGTTCGGTCCGGGACTTCCGGCCGAAATACGTCCGTCCATTACGGACGTTAATGTGGTCGTGTGAACCCAGCCTTACACAGCATGGACATTAAACATACGGCTTGTCAGAATAAAGAAATATATATGAACAAAATCATTGATGCACAATTTAGTCTATATTAAAGTGGATCTGTCATCAGACTATGCTGTCCTATCTAAGGTCAGCATAGTATGGGGAAAGGTCCACTGTCCTATTAGCCAAAATTGTACAAAAAATATTGTAGCGTTTGATCAAAGAATACACTAATACACTAGACTCATATACTCATAGTTACTCATAGTTACTCATAGTTACTCATAGTTACGAGTCCAGTGTATTTATCAGAGGAGAGTTTTCCCCTTCCCCGCCTCTCTTGGTGATGATTGACGGCTGATTGCTATGTATCTGCATACACAGCAGCCCATAAATAACTGTCCGGAGGGTGCTCTTTTTCTAGACACTGTTGAGTGATGTTTAATAAGTATAAAACACATAATAAAGTTTGCTCACAGCACTTGCGCAAGTTTTGTGGCTCAATATAAGCCCAAATTCTGGCACATTTTGCTTTGTAAATCTCCCCATTTATTTTGAACACATATGCCTCTGATCTGCCAAAGCAGTCTGGCATGTTGATGGTTGGATAGCTCATACGAATGATTCAACATATGATTGATGGCTGATCATAATCTAATGTGTGAGGAAAGCTTTAGGACAGGATCACACACACAGTTTTGATGCAGTTTTTTTTAGCCAAATACAGGAGAGGACACATAAGAATGGAGATGCATCAGTCTTTTCTTTATACCTTTCCTTCCTTTTGGATCCATTTCTGGCTTTGGCTCAAAAAACTGAGCCAAATACTGCACCAAAAACTGTATCCAAACTCTGTGTGTGTGATTCTGGCCATAAAGTTACTTGAAAGCTTTGCCCATTTTCCAACACAAAAGAAAACTGATTTTAGTATCAGGGAAAATGGCAAGGATCTTCATGCCAGACAATTGGTGTAATCACCGTAATAAATCTCTTCCAATGTATCACAAACCTCAGGCAACACCGCCTTTATAATGACCTAGGGACTGAGTATACAGGGTAACTTTATTAGGTTACAGCAGACAGTCCTAAAGAAGGGGTTTGGCATACCCTACAAGAATAGCATGCCCAACAGTCTACAATAAAGAAAAGTCACTCAACTATTGAAGTTGTATATTGTAAATCCAACAATCCCTGAGAAGTGTAACCCATTCTCATATATTTTGCAAAACTTACCCTTAAAAAAACGTACCCTCATCTGTCTATACATTATAACATTTTTCAGTTTGTTTAATACAAGGATTATTTCTGACTGCATAGTCAATACACAGATGTGTACTCCATATAAGTAAATCACCCTGATGGAATAACTTTCAAAAATGGATTTCGTCTACTGCAACAAAAATAGCTATTTAACAGTATGCAATAAGGCTGCTTGCAGAAGCACATCCATAATACACGGTATATACTTCTTTTGCAACTCAATCTCAAAAATCAATCACAGAGACTTATGTGAGCAATAACCATAATGCTAATCATTATTTGAAATAGATCAGCTACATCAGAAAATGCTAGATGACCTTTTAAATAAATATAAATCCTCCAAAGGTTCAAAATTGCTTTCCCTTTCTTGCCGAACCTTAAATCATTCTATGGCTAATTGTAACATTTGTAATATGTTAATAAAAAGAGGACAAAAAAGAAAAAACAATTCATGCTGAGTTCAAGGGCAAGAGTTCAATCCAGAATTAAGATATGAACTAGCAAATACAATTAATGTGGTCATCCCTTCCATGTGACTTTGTAATAGTTTTACAGACTGGAATGGCGGAGACTTTTTTGAATATGAAATAAGCCTCTACACTCCTGATTACCATTTTATGACTTTCTGTTGACTTTGCTCAGAGTTCTATCCAATTACTCTGTCTTCCTATTTTGCATTACACTTAATTGCATTCCAAGGTCACTTATAGCCCCAGTATCCTCCGCCAGCAATTAACATGATAGTTTCTCTACAAGGAAGACAATAGCAACAAAACAAAGTACGTGACATCCGTCTGTTGCTATAGGAACGATTCACACAGTATTGGACAATGACTTTCTAGAATCTTTGTATCATTTTTTTTATTTAATTTTTTGATTTTGTAAAATATATTGGTGTGTCATATATAAATGGATATATACCATATTTAAATGTGGCTTATTTTTTTTACACTATTTTCAGTAAATAATATTAATAATTCAAATGTGTGATTTTTAAATTGGTATATTTTAAAACAAAAGAATAGAATCTGGAAAGCCCCTTTAAAGGACAAGTGTCGCGGAATTATTTTTTTTTAAATCAATTTGCTTTTAGTGTTTTATTTAAAAAAAATATATTTATTTGTGTGTTTGTGTTTTACTTTTTTTTATTTTTTTACTTTTTCTTGTCTATGGGGGCTGCCATTTTTTTTTCCATCTCTGTATGTGTCCATTAACGATATATACAGACATGGAATACGGCACAAACAACCCCATAGTGAATGCGAACGGGGCCCGTTCCATCCACTATGCTGTACGCCGTCTGTGTGGGAACGCCGCTCCCACACAGTCCAAATTGAAGGTCTTCGGCCGAGCGACGTCCGGCGCCATTTTCTTGTGGACCGGAAGCCGCGGCCAGACAGTAAGATTACTACTTCCGGTCGCGGCTTCCGGACTTGTGCACTTGGAGCGGAGGGAGCAGACGGAGCGGACGGACCGGAGGGAGCGGTGGCGGCAGGAGCAGGTAAGTTAGGTCTGTGTATGTACGTGTTTTAGTGTGTGATTACTACTGTATGTAAACCTACTACACTGTGTGTTAGCTCAAAAAATGGCGACACACAGTGTAGGAGGTTTGACCGTTCAATCCCCTCATTTCTCCTGGCACTAGCCAGGATAAAGGAGGGGGGATTCTGTGAGCTCACTAGAGCGAGTGTGTATTCTCAAATTTTGCAGCATAAAGCAATGTGGTTGCTTTACCACATGCCAATGCTGCAATTTTGGGAATTGCTCCATCTAGTGACCAGCACTGGGAAATGTTATAAATTAGAATCTAATTTATAATATTTCCTGACTCGTGAAAAAATTAAAAAAATTAGAACAATGTTTAATCACTTATACACTAACTAAACAGTTAGTGTATAAGTGATTAAACATTGTTCTAATTTTTTTTCTAGCGACACATTACCTTTAAGATTCCACCTCAACTAAATGGGGTTTAGGTCTGGACTTTGTTTTTTGTTGTTATTAGATGTTATTTGTTTGTTTACAGAAGTTGATGAGGATCACACAAATGTTATGCAGGCCCTGATGATAATAATAATAATAATAATAATAATAATAATAATAATTAAAAAAAAGACATAGAATTTAAGGTGGGCGTAATTTTTTTTTACAGTGACTAATTAAGCTTACATTAAAAAAGGTGTCCAGTATACCTGGTGAGTGACTTTGTGTTTATTTCAAAAGGCCAGTGAATTTATTATAAGGGCCTATTCACATCAGCGTTGCCCTTCCGTTCAGGGGTTCCGTCTGAGGTTTCCATCGGGTAACACCTCAACGGAAAGGCAAACGGAAACTTTAGTTTCCGTTTGCACCACCATTGATCTCAATGGTGACGGAAACTTTGCTAATGGTTTCCGTTTGTCTTTCCGTTGAGGGGTTACCCGACAGAAACCTCAGACGGAACCCCTGAACGGAATGACAGGGCCTAATCAATTCTTTTTATTACAGATTATTTTTTTTTATTAGTTTTATATTCTGTATCTGTGCACTTATAGAACCTCTGTTTAACTTCTGTGAATACCTCCTCATCCAACTCCATAGCGTGACATGTTGCTCGAAATAGCATCAACACTACATGACCACATGATAATATCCAGTTCCACTGCATTACAAGGAAAACAGATGAACATAAACATTTCTAACAATGTAAAACTTTTCTCTTAACCCAGAAGACATGTTTATAGCAGTTCTCCAATTAATTAATCCAAACAGTAAAGAAGTTACAGTCTCGTATAATAATGCTCATCATCACTACCATTCTCGCACTGGAAACTAGTAAATTTACATAATTAACAATGTATAAATTCAAATGCACATTGAAAGTAATTTGCCCAATCACTGTGTTTAAGCAAAAGTTGTTCATTAATATTGCCTGCAATGAATATGCCGAGCTGAATGCAGCACATCGCTTAATTTATGGCGTATGCCGGCCTGTCTGCCAGGCACCAGGGCAAGGAATGAATAATTTGTTGAGAAGCTGGCACAAAACATATAAAGCATGTCTGTGTCGCTATGCCACCTCCCTACTCTTCTACCTCAGCAGCCGAAGGTCATATACAGTTCACAATCTTGTGTATGACATTCCCAATTATACTGATTCAGTGGCAGAAATTGGAAAATCTCAGCTGTGCATGAACATTTAAAGGTGCAGAATCCCTACTCACAGTAGCAGTACCCTGACATGTCTCTATCATTTTAAGCAAAGGTATATTAACATGAGAGAAGATTGGATCTTTGGCAGCTTTTCTTACTAGGGACCATAGATGTTTTCATAAAAGGATGGGTTTATTCTGATCCATGGGCTCTTAAATTAGTTAAAATTGTAATAAAGAGATGAATCTGCAATATCCCATTTTATGTATGTCATTATTAGTATTACACTTTAGGAGAACAATTGTTGGGCACACTCATCCAGAAGATTTGTGAGTTGAATCGTGTTTTTTATCTGATTCACTCAATTGTATTCACACGAAGACCAGGTCGATCACTTTGATTAATATCATAATAAATTGTTATAGGAGAGCTCCATATTTTATATACAGAGCTTTTAGTTCCCTACTTCCCCTTCATGCAACCATAAAGTAAAATAAAAAATTGTGTCTGCCTGCAGTTACCACTAGAGGGAGCTTACTGAAGACAGACTTATACATTTGCCAATTAACTCAATAACAGGTCTGTCTTCAGTAAGCTCCTAAGCTCTGCCTAGAGGTGACTGCAGACAGCTAGAATTCTTCCATTAAATCTATGGTTGTGTGATGAAATCATAGGTACAATATACATGCTTATTGTTTTGTTTTTTTCATCTATTGTATAACTTTTCATTCTACAGTGAAAAGGTTGTATTATAATAATGGGAGAAGCCATAATGGGTGTAAATTTTCCTTTATAATGTTTTATGCTTCCATATATTGAACTGCTAAGCAGGTTGCAACTCAGTCTCCTGGAAAAACTGAGTGGCAGTCCATCTGGAAGCTGCAACAGTAGCCATATTGTTTTTTACCCAGGTTTCATAGAAACACATATGACTAAGGAACTAATTTCTAACAACTTGACAGAAGAGGAAAATTCAAGAACTTATATTTAACAGTATTTTTTTTTTTTTAAAGTAAATGTATCACCTATATTTATTTTCCTAATTAAAAATAGAAAGTGAAACATAATCTTTTTTTCTCATTTTTTCTCGTTTTTATTTTCTTATTGTAGATTTTTTAAATTCTATTTCCTGTACATTATTATGGGGGCAGCCATCTTGCCTGAGCTGCTTTTAACAGCATTCAGATATATGCATTACAGCAGCCACATACACCATAGGAACCTTTAAACAGGGGGCGACCCATTGACTTCTATGGGAGACTGTTGTGGGCATGCTCTGTGACCTGTGCAGAGCTAATTGTGCAGGGAGGGGATGGAGGGAGCTGTGTACATCACCTATTGCCAATGGTGGATCCTGTGTTATCTATATGTAGATGTTACCTGTCACTGTAATCCTGCCTATGATAATAATGAGATGACTGCTGAGAAGTGATCTCTACAGAACAGGAAGTGTCAGTCTATTGTGAGGCTCAGTGGCCAAATTTAAAATCACAAGATTTTAGGATTTTTTTATATATAGATAAAGACATGGAAAAAAATCACTGAAAATTCTTAAAAAATATGTTTAACATAAAAACGTGATTTAAAAAATAGGTCATTCTGATCCGGATCCATGTGTCCGTTTTGGTATCCGTGTGGTTTCCGTGTGTACTCAGTGTCCTTCCGTGTTTCCATTTTAAATGGACGTTGTGCTTCCGTTTTGCTTCCGTGTTTTCGTTAAGAAAATGGAAGGTATTGAACTTTATTTGAACTTTCAGATGTCCCAGTCTGTGAACTTTGGCACGCCCTGCCGATGCTAGGGCAATGGATCCGTCAAAAATGGACGGCACACGGAAGCCTTGCGTGTGCCGTCCGTTTTTTCGACTGAACCATTGACTTCTATGGACCCATGGTCACGGAATCACTGACCAAAGTAGGACATGCTCTACTATTGACGTAACGGAACAACGGATTAGTCAAAATAACAGAAGTGTGCATGGGCCCATTGAAATGAATGGGTTCAGGGTGCTATCAGGGACAAAAACGGATAGCACCCTGAAGGAAAAAACTGAAGTGGGCATGAGGCCTAAGTCACGATGTAAAAATATACATCTACTAATGTAAATAATAGTCTGGTAGGCTCTGTTCATATTACCATCAGAGGCTTTGTTTGCAACTTCCTTCAGCAGTTTTGTCATATTTGATGGGAAGAATAGCACAGCATGCAGAACTATGCTTCCCATCAAAACGGACGCTGCGATCGAAACGGACGGACCTCATTGTAAGTCCTTTTCCTTTTCAGCTTGTATGACGGCCCAGAAAAATGGAAATCTTGACAGTAGTGTGAATTAAATTTTAAACTACAGAATCCATTTTTGCAGATTAATGTGTAATGTGGCCACATTTTGGCGCCTGTATTACAAAAGGAATACCGGACCTCTGGTGGTTCTATTGAACCAAACTTAGATCACGTATTGCGGTAGCATTTTAGCTTTCATATTTTGGCAACAATACACGGATTCTATAGTAATCTATTTTTTTTTTGGGTAATTTAAAGTCCAGATAATGTTACCGCAATATGGGCACTGAAATGCAGGCCTGAGTTCAGTTAGAAAGGCCCACCCTTCTATCATGGCAGCATGCTGCAATAAAGTGATAAAGTGAAAGAGGGTATGATTGGAATATGCAGTAAAGCAGAGACCCTCCAGTTATTTCATGTCCATTATTCAGCTCAGTAAAATATAACACATGATATATATTCATGTAAAACACTGGCTTTACTAGCTCTTTAATATTACAGCGTTCATAAAAATTACGTATAAATTAAATATAGTCCCCTTTTTCCCTTACCTCTAAGACTTATTACATATCTTAACACCTTCATTACTGGAGGTAACTTGTGTTTCTGTTTGCTCAGGTTTTAGTTACACTTTTTTTACTTATCTATCAATACATACTGTACATACACAAACACCTGGAAAGAAAGATAGATAGACAGACAGACAGACAGACAGACAGACAGACAGACAGATAGATAGATAGATAGATAGATAGATAGATAGATAGATAGATAGATAGATAGATAGATAGATAGATAGATGATAGATAGATAGATAGATAGATAGATAGATAGATAGATAGATAGATAGATAGATAGATAGATAGATAGATAAATGGCTTTTATTTAGCCCTTGTGCAACGTTTCGGCTCAGCGTATATGGAGCCTTTTTCAATCTGCTTGAAAAAGGCTCCATACGCTGAGCCGAAACGTTGCACAAGGGCTAAATAAAAGCCATTTTTTTCACTAAAGCTTGGAGTGCTGCCTGTCTTTGGACGACTATACTTGGATTTGGAGCAGTGATCAAGCTCCCAGGGCGTGCACCCATCCACAACTTTGAATGGTGCTGCTGGATTGTGGACTTGATAGATAGATAGATAGATAGATAGATAGATAGATAGATAGATAGATAGATAGATAGATAGATAGATAGATAGATAGATAGATAGACAGACAGACAGACAGACAGACAGACAGACAGACAGACAGACAGACAGATAGATAGATAGATAGATAGATAGATAGATAGCATAAGTACTCTTTTAGTAAAGCAATTAGTATAAGTCTATGTTCATACAACAGATTTTTCCTGAGGACACAACCGAGGTTCCGCAGCAGAAATCCGAACAGTACAAAGAGCCACGTATCTGTATGCAGATTAGTCTAATTCAACAGAGAAAATCTAGATGTGACTACCCAGCGCTGCTGTCGCGGCTTAATACGCTGCGAAAACAGCGTCAAGAAGTAATATGTCACTTATTTTTTTTAGCGAGGCGGATTGTGAATTACGCCCGCTGAAAATTCAGCTTCGTGTGAGCAACAGGGCAGTTTCCCATTGAATACAATGGGAACCTTTTTACAAGCATTTTTAATGCTGGTTACGACGTGGAAAACACATCGAAATCAGTGTGGAAATTCCATTGTATGAACAGCGCCTACGATTCATTAAATGTAAAGGAAAACCACTGTGTATTTGGTCACAGTTTCGTGTTTTTTTTTTTAATATGCAAGTTGTACTTTTTATTGTCATTGTTGTTATTATTATTATTATTATTATTATTAATAATAAATAATAATTATTATTATTATTTTATGTTTGTAACTGTTGGAGTTTTTTTGCTTTTCTCTATACTGCCAGATTTATCTCAAACTGTCATTCTGTTCAATACAACATGTTCTGTTCTCTTGCTGATGATGAGTAATTCTGAAAAATTTACAATAAAGTTACATTACCGGGAAAGTTATAGCTGTGAGACACAGAACACACAGTAACGTATTATGGCTCTTTATTGTACATCATGTTTTTAAAATAAGGGATTTTTCTGTAATTGAAAACATCATGCTAACAATAGAAAAGTTGAGCGGAATGGTACTGCTTTTCCCTCTATTGGAATTTTCTTATCCATGACATCATTTACATTACTTCTCATATTGATTGTAGAAGACACTTTATTACCAAACATCAATTATTAAATTCTGATATGCAGATATAATAGTTCAAACATATCCAAAAAGCCAGCAAAGATGACAGCAGCTACTCAGCATTGATGTAAAGTGTTGCATGTCTTGAACACTGTGCTGAGGCATTTTAGATAAGGTAAAATATATGCAGTATGGTCACCATGATCTATGACACACACCCTGCAGGAGCTGCAAAATAAGAAGAATATGGGAACTAACAGAATTTGGCATCAGCAATGTGAGCAGCCTATAATCTGACAACAGGGACAATACAACACTTATATGTATGTGTCCTATAGTGTCCCAGATAACAGATTACATAAAATATTCACTTAACAATATTAGGAACTATTCACACTAGCATCATTGTTTCCGTTCATGATGGAGCCATGAGAGCTATGCAAATAATTTTTTGAATGGATTTCAGGAAATCCTGACGGATCCCATTGACTTGTAACGAGATATGTCAGGTTTCCGTGGAGTACTGCGCTACTCTTGCCATAAAAAATGCTGGAATGATGCCAGTGTGATCAGAGTTTAAAAGTTGGTTATATATATGTATCTATGTTTGTCTGCTTGTGTGTGGGTATGTATGTATGTATGAATGTGTTTTGTATATGTATTTGTGTGTGTGTATTTATGTGTATATGTATGTTTGTATGTGTGTGTGTGTATGTTTATATATGTTTGTGTCTGTATCTGTGTTTGTATATTTATGTGCATAAGTGTGTGTCTGTGTTTGAAAGTATGTGTATCTTTGTGTGTGTATATTTATATGTATAAGTGTATGTATGCTTATATGTATCTATGTGTGTATAACAAAAAGACAAGAGCATGGAAGCAGCACTCACGAAAAAAAGTGAAAATGCTTCCATTGAGGAAGTGAAACGTTACATTTGTTGGGTGAATAAACGTCACTTTTTTTCGTGAGTGCTGCTTCCATGCTCTTGTCTTTTTGTTATACATCATATGGGGAGAAGTCACTCCTATCATTTGAAGCTTGGCACCGACCATTTATTTGGTAATTTGCACTTGTGCTGCTCCTACCTGCCTTACTATTTTTTATCTATGTGTGTATGTGTACATACATATATGTATGTATGTGTCTGTGTTTGTATATTTATGTGTGTGAGTGCGTGTGTGTGTGTTTGTTTGCATGTATGCGTCTGTATCTGTCTGTATGTGTATATGTATGTTTATCTTTGTGTGTGTATCTATATGTGTATATTTATGTATGTATGTGTCTTTATCCGTGATGGTATATTTATGTGCATGAGTGTGTGTGTGTGTGTGTGTGTGTGTGTGTTTGTTTGTTTGTTTGTTTGTTTTCATGTATGTGTCTGTATATGTCTGTATGTGTATATGTATGTTTATCTTTGAGTGTGTATCGGTATGTGTATATTTATGTATGTATGCGTCTGTATCCGTGATGGTATATTTATGTGCATGAGTGTGAGTGCGTGTGTGTGTTTGTTTGCATGTATGTGTCAGTATCTGTCTTTGTATATTTATGTGCATAAGTATGTGTGCGTGTGTGTTTGTTTTCATGTATGTGTATCTCTGTGTATACTTAGTGTATGTATGTGTATATGTATGTTTATCTTTGTGTGTGTATCTGTATGTGTATATTTATGTATGTATGTGCCTGTATCTGTGTTTGTATATTTATGTGCGTGCGTACATATGTGTTTGTTTGCATGTATGTGTGTCTTTTTTGTGCATATTTAGTGTAGGAATAGGTATATATGTGAGAATATGTGTTTAAGTTTTAAACTGAGAAAGTACCACGATAGCTAAAATAGAGTAAATAGTATAATAAAGGAAAAATAACCAGTATGAAGTGATTTACACATACAATAAACAAATCTCTTACCTGCAATAGCAAATGTCATCCTGGAATCTGTTATACTGATGTGTCCTATAGGAAACCAGTTTTCATTTATGGTTTAGAAGCCTTTAGCTAATCTCCCCGACATTAAGCAGGAGGGCATACTGCCCACTTAAAAAAAAATTTCCAATATTATTTTGCAGTGCTGTTTCTTGCAGTATCAGGTTATGGTCCCACTATCATGTGTACTCAATATAATGTGACTCAGTTCAGCTCTACTTTGACTTCTCATTCCTTCCCTATACATTCTTTTGCATTGAACATAAAATTATATCTATGGATTTAAATGGCTTTACCGTATTATTGTATTTTTTTTTTTTCTTGCTTAAGTGGAATGTTATTATTTAGGTCATAAATCCATTTGTCCATTTCTACAATTCATACGGAAGGGGTTGTGTGAATGACAATAAAAATATAATGGACAGCATATTGGTCAATGGGAAATAAATTATTAACCGCTGTTTTATGACCAGCTGCATCCTACATAAAATAGAAATGTCCATGTAATGTTACCTTGGAACATGCTTTATAACAGGGGATTATTGCGTAATTGGGAGCCCTTCAACAAAAGTCTCACTGCTTTACCTTTAAACGGCTGAAAATCCAGGAAAATCAGAAGGGATTTAGCAGAATTTAGAAAGGAGAGAAAGTATTTGCCATAAAATCAAGAATGTGTTTTAGCTTGGTGACGACCCATAATTCTAACTGGCTTCACAATCCTCAGTTGGGAACATTCTTTACATCCCACGAAACACATGTTTTAAATTAGGCGGCTCCAGATCAGGCTGAACGGCACGTTTATTTTACACTACCCTACTGGAAAATATTAATTTGTTAATGGTTTTCTTGCCTTGTTGGCATAAAACAATACATTTCACAGTGATTTCACCGGTCAAGCTCACGTTGTAGCCGGCTTGCAATTTAGTTTGTTGTCACACTCCATTATTAAAAGGTTTTGTCATAAACATCTTAATGCACCTAAATATGTATTTCAGAAAATCTGATTAATAACGCAGGATAACATGTGGAATGGCAAGGCACAATAATAATCCAGCTTTTGGGCGGAACAGCTGAGTGTTATGGGAATATTTGCCAACAGTCCTGATTTTCATAGGACTGTCTCACTACTGGACCACAAAATGGGTGGATTTATGCTAATTTGCATAAAAGGAGTCTATTTAAGGTAAATTTGGGGGCTTTCTCTAGCAGAACGGATGGGGCTTCAAATGTCCTGCAATTTGGTATTCAAATTTTGGTAAGCAAACTATCTGACAAAATGTATGTGGACACTGACCATTAAATCTATGTGAGATTCCTGGACATATCATTCCAAAACAGTTCATATGGAGTTGGGTCCCTATTTGCCACTATAACAGCCTCCACTCTTCTGGTAAGGCTTTTCACAAGATTTTGGAATGTGTCTGTGGAAATTTGTGCCCACACAGCCAAAAGAGCATTTGTGAGGTCAGGCACTGATGTTGGACAAGAAGGCCTGGTTTTCAATCGGCAATCCAATTCATCCCAAAGTTTAATGGTGTTTAGGTCAGGGCTCTGAGCAGTCACTCGATTTCCTCCACACCAAACTCATCACACCATGTCTTTATGGACCTTGCTTAGTGTACAGGGGCACAGTCATGCTGGAACAGGAAAGAGCCTTTGGCACACACACATCAGATAAATGTTATCTCCTGTATTCAAGCGATGCAGTGTAATTTCTCCTTAGAGATTCACAAGTTATAAATTATAACGTGAGGTATGTAGTGCAGCATACAGGTTTAATAATATTCCCAAATCAAGAAACAAAGCATTACATATCAAAGAATTCAAAAATTACATGGAGTCCTTAGTCATTTGAAAAGAATGACACTTTAGCCCAATTGTGGCTTCTTCCAGGGAATGGAAGAAGCTGAAAGAAGCCGCAAATGGATGACTGGAAATAAGGGGCCTAGTCCAAACCCTAAAAAATACACTCAGCCCATTACTACTCCCCACCAAATTTTACAGGAGGCACTATGCTTTCTAATAGGTAAAGTTCTCGTGGCATCTGTCAAACCTAGTTTCGTCTGTAGCGTCCATGGCCGGGGGCCGTCGGGTTCACTCACCTCCCGACGCCCGCAGCCATGGATCCGTGAGCGCTGGTCCCCGTCTCCCTCCTAGGAGACGCCAGCGCTCACTTCCGCTCCGTTCGGCTGTGTCCCGTAGGGCGCACGCTCGCGCCCGGCCTTAAAGGGCCAGCGTGTGCAAATAGTAAATCGTCATCATCATCAACTGCCACGATTTCCTGGTCTATAAGAAGGCCCCTGGCCTTCTAATCCTTGCCTGAGCGTTGTTAGTTTTCCCAGTCTGTCTTGCAAATGGTCCCTTAGTGTTTCCCGTTCCAGTTGTTACCCGTGCCTTGTTACCCGTTCCTGTTTCCCGTGCTGTGCCTTAGTATCGAGTCGTGCCACGTCCTCAGTCATCTGCCACGTCCGGAGGAATCCGCCACGTCCTGTGTCATCTGCCACGTCCGGAAGAATCCGCCACGTCCTGTGTCATCTGCCATGTCCGGAGGAATCTGCCACATCCTGTGTCATCTGCCACGTCCGGAGGAATCCGCCACGTCCTGTGTCTTCTGCCACGCCCGGAGGAGTCCGCCACGTCTGGCGCAACTTGTGGCTCCTGTGTTATCCGCCATGTTTGGCGCCATCTGCTGCACCCTCTCATCTGTGCCAGAGCTGCGGCCACCATCTGGACTATTCAGGTACCCTTGTGCGGGACATTGTATTTCTGGGGTGTCCTGTTGTTTGGCCAGCTGTCTCCCCGCTGCGGCAGTACGGCCTAGTGGGTCCACTAACCCGCTCCGTGACAGTACGCTCAGGCCATGGACCCCGCTGGTCAACCTGAGACTTTGATGACACAAGCCATGCTGGCCGAGATGGAGGATCTCCAGTCACGACAAGACCAGCTCCTCCTATCGGTGAACGCCATAGACCATCGGCTGCTTGCTCCAACCACAGTCATCACCGCACCCGTTCCTGCGGTTCCGCCTGCTACACTTCCTGTCTGTACCTACAGATCCCCTGTGTTTCTTGCCGCTACCTCCACGCTATGATGGAGATCCGAGGTCCTGCAGGGGATTTTTGAATCAGTGCCTGATCCATTTCAGACTACATGCCAGGTCCTTCTGTTCGGATGATGTCAGGATCGCCTTCATCATCTCTCTCCTTACTGGCAAAGCCCTGGCATGGGCTAATCCTCTGTGGGAACATCAGGGACCAGAGACCCTGGACTTGCAGTGCTTCCTACAGACCTTCCGCTCGATCTTTGAGGAACCTGGGAGAGTTTCTTTGGCTGCCGCATCCTTGCTGACCCTACACCAGGGAGACCTCTCCGTGGGCGAGTATGCCATCCAGTTCCGTATCCTGGCTGCTGAATTGACCTGGAACGAGGCTTTGGTGGCTACATTCTGGCAGGGACTGTTTTCAGGGATCAAGGACGAGCTGGCTGCTCGCGATCTGCCATCTACCCTTATCTTACTCGCCTCCCGAGTTGACATGAGGATCCGGGAACGTTCCCAAGAGGTTCTCCGGGAGAGAGAACTTCCCAGGCTGGATTCTGCTGTCCCGCAATCCCCCTCAGTCATTCCACCAGAGGATTCGATGCAGAGGAATTATGTCAAGTTGTCTACCCAGGAGAGTCAACGCAGACGCACTTCTGGACTTTGTCTGTATTGCGGCCGTGGAGGCCATATTGTGCGTCTGTGTTCCCAGAAGCCAGAGAGACCCCCTTGACTCTGGCTCTGCTGCAAATTTCATCCAGAAAGAGCTTGTGGATCATCTTCAGCTGCCCACAGTTCCCCTGGAGACATCTTTGGCTGTTGCCTCAGTTAATGGACTGCCTCTGCCTGATCCCATCATTTCTAAGACCAAGCCGTTGAAGCTCCAGTTTGGAGTCCTGCATTTTGAATTCATTTCTTTCCTTGTTTTGCCCAAGGCCATCAACCCTGTTCTGCTGGGCCTGCCTTGGCTTCGACTACATGCCCCAGTCCTGGACTGGAATTCTGGAGAGGTTCTCCAATGGGGCTCCAAGTGCCATGGTCGTTGTCTGTTGCAGATCCATCCTGTCAAGCCTTCTCTGCCTCAGTCGTTGGCGGGACTGCCTCCCCAATTTGCTCAGTATGCAGATGTTTTCAGCAAAAGGGAGGCTGAGATGCTGCCTCCACATCGGACTTATGACTGCCCCATTGAACTGGTTCCTAATGCCTCTCTCCCCCGTGGACGGGTATATCCTCTCTCCTTGCCAGAGTCTCTATCCATGTCGGCCTATATCAAGGAGAATCTGGAGAGGAGTTTCATACGAAAGTCTTCCTCCCCGGCCGGGGCTGGATTCTTCTTAGTTAAAAAGAAGTACGGATCCCTTCGTCCCTGCATTGACTACAGGGGCCTCAACCTGATTACAGTCAAGAACAAATACCCGTTGCCACTCATTTCTGAGCTGTTTGATCGCATACGAGGAGCCAGAATTTTTTCTAAGCTAGACCTGTGGGGGGCTTACAATCTAGTCCGGATTTTCCGGGGTGATGAATGGAAGACGGCTTTTAACACCCTGGACAGGCACTACGAATACCTGGTGATGCCCTTCGGACTGTGTAACGCTCCCTCAGTGTTTCAGGAGTTAGTTAACGATATCTTCCGAGATCTACTCTATGTCTGTGTTGTTGTTTATCTCGATGATATTTTGATTTTCTCCCCAGATCAGACGACTCATCGGAGGCATGTCCGTCAGGTTCTACTACGATTAAGGGAGAATCATTTATACGCCAAGCCGGAGAAGTGCGTCTTTGAGAAGAGTTCTCTGCCCTTCCTGGGCTACATCATCTCGGATCAAGGCCTCAAGATGGATCCTGAGAAAGTGAAAGCTGTCCTGGAGTGGCCACGTCCTCAAGGCTTAAGGGCCATACAGCGGTTCCTGGGATTCGCCAATTTCTACCGGCAGTTTATTCCTAACTTCTCTTCTCTGACGGCCCCCATCTCGTCCCTTACCAAGAAGGGTGTGAACGTCAAAGTGTGGACTCCAGTGGCAGAGTCCGCATTTATTAGCCTCAAGAGAGCCTTCACTTCAGCCTCGATCCTCCATCATCCTGACGTATCTCGGCAGTTCTCTCTGGAAGTGGACGCTTCCTCTATTGGTGCAGGTGCACTTCTGTTCCAGAGGAGCTCCAAAGGAAAGGCAGTGGTTTGTGGCTACTACTCAAGACTCTTTTCTTCTGCTGAGCGCAATTACTCCATTGGAGATCGGGAGCTACTGGCCATCAAATTGGCCCTGGAGGAGTAGAGACATCTTCTAGAGGGCGCTGCTCACCCCATCCTGATCTTCACCGACCACAAGAACCTCACCTACCTTCAGTTTGCACAACGACTGAATCCCCGTCAAGCCAGGTGGTCGCTGTTTTTCACCCGTTTCCAATTTCTGCTCCACTACCGTCCCGCGGACAAGAATGTGAGGGCCGATGCCCTGTCCAGATCGTTTGAGACGGAAGACACGGTGGAGTCCCTTCAGACTATCATAGACCCGTCCTGCATTGTCACCGCTTATCCTCTGCAGATTAGAGACATCCCTCCTGGGAGGACGTTTGTTCGGTTGGCAGACAGGAGAAGAATTCTCCGCTGGGGACACAGTTCTAAACTGGCTCGGCACGCTGGTGTCCGTAAAACCCGAGACCTGATTGCTTGTCACTTCTGGTGGCCCACGCTACCTAAAGATATTCTGGACTTTGTCTCTGCTTGCACGGTGTGTGCCTCTAACAAAGTGACACACTCCAAGCCTGCCGGCCTGCTTCAACCTCTGCCTGTACCCAGTGCCCCCTGGCAGCACATCGCAATGCACTTCGTCACAGACCTTCTTACCTCAGCAGGATGCAACACCATCTGGGTGGTGGTGGACCGGTTCTCTAAGATGGCACATTTTATCTTGCTGACAGGCCTAACTTCTGCTCCTCGTCTGGCGAGTCCCTTCATTCTACACATCTTTCGCTTGCATGGCCTGCCTCTTCACATCATGTCAGATCGGGGTGTTCAGTTTACGTCAAAGTTCTGGAGAGCCCTCTGTAAACTCCTGGATGTGAGTTTGGACTTTTACTCAGCCTATGACCCCCAGTCCAATGGGCAAGTTGAAAGGATCAACCAGATCATGGAGAATTATCTCTGCCACTTCATCTCTTCACAGCACGATAACTGGGTACAGCTTCTTCCATGGGCCGAGTTTTCATACAACAACCACACAAGTGAGTCCACCACCTCCACTCCGTTTCACATCGTGTACAGTCAACATCCCAGAGTCCCTCTTCCTGTGTCGACTTCATCTCAGGTACCCGCTTCTGACTCTGCATATGGGGACTTCCTGCAAATCTGGCAACAGACCCGGTCCTCTATTTTGCTGGCGGTAGATTGCATGAAGCGAAAGGCGGATACTAGGAGAAGAGAGCCGCCTCAGTATCTTCCAGGGACTAAAGTTTGGCTGTCCTCTCTGAACATTCGCTTGAGGGTGCCTTCATACAAGTTTGCTCCCAGGTTCCTTGGTCCTTTCAAGATCCTGCAACAGATCAACCCTGTCTCCTATAAGCTGCGGCTGCCTCCTACCCTCAGAATCCCTAACTCCTTCCATGTGTCCCTCCTGAAACCAGTGGTCCTGAACCGCTACAGCAAGACTTCTAGTTCCACAGTTGCCCCAGCGGTCCTTCTGATGTATTCGAGGTAAAAGAGATCCTGGACTGCAAAAGGGTAGGAGGAAGGACTTTCTATTTGGTGGACTGGAGAGGGTTTGGTCCTGAGGAGAGATCCTGGGAGCCAGAAGAGAACCTCAGCTCTCTTGCTCTTATTAAAAAATTCCTCACTCACTCTGGCCCTAAGAAGAGGGGGCGTAAGAGGGGGGATACTGTAGCATCCAAGGCCACGGGCCGTCGGGTTCACTCACCTCCCGACACCCGCAGCCATGGATCCGTGAGCGCTGGTCCCCGTCTCCCTCCTAGGAGATGCCAGCGCTCACTTCCGCTCCGTTCAACTGTGTCCCGTAGGCCTGAGCGTTGTTCGTTTTCCCTGTCTGTCTTGCAAATGGTCCCTTAGTGTTTCCCGTTCCAATTGTTACCCGTGCCTTGTTACCCATTCCTGTTTCCCGTGCTGTGCCTTAGTATCGAATCGTGCCACGTCCTGTGTCATCTGCCACGTCCGGAGGAATCCGCCACGTCCTGTGTCATCTGCCACGTCCGGAAGAATCCGCCACGTCCTGTGTCATCTGCCACGTCCAGAGGAATCCGCCACGTCCTGTGTCATCTGCCACGTCCAGAGGAATCCGCCACGTCCTGTGTCTTCTGCCACGCCCGGAGGAGTCCGCCACGTCTGGCGCAACTTGCGTCTCCTGTGTCATCCACCACATTTGGAGCCATCTGCTGCACCCATCTCATCTGTGCCAAAGCTGCGGCCACCATCTGGACTATTCAGGTACCCTTGTGCGGGACATTGTATTTCTGGGGTGTCCTGTTGTTTGGCCAGCTGCCTCCCCGCTGCGGCGGCCTAGTGGGTCCACTAACCTGCCCCGTGACATCGTCCACCAGATTACCAGATAGTGAAACATAAACATCACTCCAGAAAATATTTGTCACCACTTTAGATGACGCTTGGTATTGCACATAAGGACCTTAGGCTTGTGTGCAGCTGCTCAACGATGGAAACACATTTCATGAACCTCTCAAAGTGTAGTTTGTGTGCTGATGTGTGTTACGTTTCTCACAAGAGAAGTGGATCCTTTGTGTGTGCAATTCATTTGGCACAGACTTTTTGTGGATGCTGAGTGAAAGAAATCTCCCCATTCTTCACCCTTAAACCCCATAATGAGGTAATTACTTTACCAGTTGAACTCTCAAGTCCCTGTCCCCAGAGTAGTCACCGGTTGGCGGCAGGCTTGCTGAAGGAAGCTGGAGAGTAGTCAGGAATGGAGCCAAGGGTAGTCAGGATATGACAAGCCAGCGCATGAGACGGGAACTTAGTCGTAGGACAGGACAAGGGTCAAAACTAGGAGTAGAAAAACAGGCATCAGGCGACAAATCCAAGAGGAGAGATAGGAGCAGAATCCAATAACAAGGGCAAGGTCAAAATCAGGACTATATATTGTATGTATGAGACAGACTGGTTGCAATGAAATACACTGCCTAACAACTACCTTTTAAATAGGATTATCGCCACAACATGGCCCCACGACAGCCATAATACCCCCATCACAACCACATTGCTCCCATACCAGTCACAACACCCCCTATACCAGCCACTATGTCCCCATGACAGCCACTAGAAGGTAAAGGGGGGTACTGTGTCTAGCAATGGGGGCAATGTTGCGCATAATTACTATGCTTATCAATGCACCTGGTGCTAGCCATAGTGCCCCCTTTATCTTCTATACCCAACTTACTCTGCAGGGGTCTTTTCTTAATTCTGATATGTGGTGCTCACGTTTGCATGCCAGATGTAGTAGCTAAAGTTGGCAATGACATCAGTTACGTAGAAACAGTGATGCAGCTGTAACCTAAGGAAACGATTAAGACTTTAGACTGAGGTTCTCGCAGTGATAACAGCTGATTGTGGGGGGGGGGCAAGTAGTAGACTCCTCAGCGATCAGATGTACTTCAAATGGCCTGTAATCTAAAAGAAAGATGTCCCTTTAAATTGAAAATATCTAACAGTGAACCTGAAAATTAATATTGTAAGTCATCTAAAGCAAAGAGTGATTCACCTTGTACAGAAACCTATATGTTTTTTCTATTATTAAGTTTTCATAAACATAATGGTCATAATTACATAAAATAAACACGTGATCATTTCTTAAATGGATACGAAATAACCAGTGCATCACAGGAAAGCAAGAGTGGATGTGTGGTATTGCAATGTTACAGGAAATCCTAATAATATTAGCGTGTGACCTCAATGTGGATTTTCTCCAAATCAGCAGATGGGATTTCTTGCACAAAAAAATATACGTCTAGCTCATCTAATGGTGAATTCAGATAGTTTATAATACTGGATAGGTAGAGTAGCCCACTTAAGTATGTGCACCATGTTGCAGGTGAATTGGAAGTTTGCTTATGTATGTATAAAGAAAGATAGAAGATAGATAGATAGATAGATAGATAGATAGATAGATAGATAGATAGATAGATAGATAGATAGATAGATAGATAGATAGATAGATAGATAGATAGATAGATAGATAAAAAAAAAAAAGCTATACCAGTCAATAAAACATAACCTTAAGTCAAAGAATTGCAATAAAAAAAAAACAAATCAAAGAATTTCATTGGCATAAAGACAACATGACAAGGGTGAATCTACTCCTGACTTGTTCCAGTGTAATCACATTTGTAGGCAGCATTTGGAATCCAGTGATCGTCACACAGATCTGGTGCTGGATAATTCTGTTTTGCCCTAGGTTTTATGTGTTTTGCTTGCCCTACTAAATAAATAAATTTGGGGTACCACCATGATAAATGTACCTTTAGGGCTTGTCCACACGTAGCAGAATTGCTGCATATTTTCCATCTGGAATTGGGGACGGAAAATACGCAGGAGCATACAGTAGCAGCAAAGTGGGTGAAATTTAACAAATCTCACCCACGCGTTGCGTAAAAATTCCGAGCAGAAATTGACATGCGATGCGTATTTTTTGGACCGCAGCGTGTCAATTCCTGCTGCGGAAAGTGGACAGAATGACTGCATTTTTCTGAGGAGATGTCACCGTCTCCCAGCGTTGTGAATAACGTAGCAAAATCCACACCATTATCTGCAGCTAAAAATGCAGAAAATGGTGCATTTTTGCCGTAACGGAAAGTCTGCCAGTTTCAACAGAATTGCGGCAGACATTTTCTGCAGCAATTCCGTTATGTGTGGACAAGCCCTTGTACTGAAACCTATAAATATGCACCCTATTATTCCCTCGCTGACACGTTTCATCAGTAGATAAGTCACTCCTGCATATATATATATATACAGTGAACGCTGAGGCAGTAACTTTCTAAAACATCATTGAATTGTGTAAAGGGGTTGCCTAACAATACACATACATGTCTGTTGTCATAATACCCCGTTAGGATTGATGTGATGTGACAGGAACGTTACTGTAGGAATTACTTCTATGAACTTTAGAAGCAAACCAAATATCCTTCATACTTGCGGCAGGAAAACCCATGGTTTCACATGACAGAAGTTTGGTTGATTACTTTGTCTGGATCCCTTTAGAAGATTACTCACAGACTGTCATGAATTGTATTGTCAGTGGCAGCTACAGGGGAAATGAAGTATAACATGGCTTCCATTTAAATGAATGGACGAACACTTAACACATAGTCAGGATGGATCTGCCAGGACTCATCGACTGTCCACTGATAGAGAGGGTGTGCGAAGCAGGTGACCCCTTATTATGACATCCATATGCCCTATATGTCCTGATAAGACAATTATTGTCCAAATTTCTGCAATGCTATGAAATATATTGATAAAAAAATAATTTAAATTTTCAAACAAATATCATTTCATGGCTTTTCCCAATATTTTTTTTTTTGCATCAAAATGTTTTGAGGAGGCAGAAGAATACTTAATATCAAGAGACCACAAGGGAGGTATATTTAGGTGAACTGCCACAGAGTTCTGTCGTTTGTTTTTATGACTATGCATTAAAATTTAGTTCTATAGATAATTGTTCGTCTCTCCTCAATAAAGCGCAGCAAAAGGAAGGGGTTTTAATAAAAAAAGGCCACATGGGGGGAATTAAAAAGGTTGATGTTTCATTGTCAAACTACATTTACAAAAAAATTATAAAATATCAGCAAGAATTAACAATTATTAACATGCACGGTTGAAATACATAAATTCGGGAAGAGGTCGTGTGCGTTTATTGGGAAACATTTATTTTCTAGTAAGTTAAATGATAATATATTGTGGTTCCAGCTAGAATACAGTTCTTATCCTTGCTGTTATATACATTGCTACTTTTAATATTCAATCACCTACAATGCCTCTTTCCATTGACAAGTCCGTAAATATATTCGTATAAACATCACATTCTGTTTCCAGAACCTGACGATTATACAGACATGAGCAGTGCAAAACGCTTTATATCCCTGTAGAATTGGTCTGTAACAAATCGCTGCTGCAGGTCTTCTTTATTAAAAGGATGAGGGATGAGGAATCTATCATTTTGTATTTAAATAGAGGTTCTACAGTAGTAGATGTCTGTATTATAATAATTATTTGGTCACAGAACTCCTCAGTGACTGCTGATATTCTTAGAATTTACAGTAGGTGGTAAATCATAAAAGAGGTACATATGACTGGCAGCATTTAACATTGTGGGGGGGGATACACACATTGACAACTGATAGGTGGGTAAGATGGGGTAGGCTACAGCCTTCTTTTAACAACAATAAATAACGGACATATAGAGAACCTTGCCCGTAGATGGTTCGCCATCTATTCACCTAGCATGCCACGCCATCGCAGCCGCCATGAGCATGTCCTGCTAGATTTGACAGGTGATTACCTTGAACATCCATCTGGTCTGGAAAGGGACAAGGTCCTACCATACGCCCAGCTGTGACACCTAAACTGTTGGGCAACAAGTGATCAGTCAGTTCTTGAGGTTGATGTGTTAGAAGCAGGAAAATGGGCAAATATAAGGATCTGAGTGACTTTAACAAGAGCCAATACAACTGGGTCAGAGTATCTCCAAACAGCAGGTCCGGTATGCAGTGGTTAGTACCTACTAAAAGTGGTCCAAGAAAATACAACCGGTGAACTAGCAACAGAGTCATGGGTGACAAAAGTTCATTGATAGGCGTGGGGAGCAAAGGCTAGCCCGTCTGGTCTGATCCCACAGATGAGCTACTGTAGCACAAATTGCTAAAAAAAAAAGTTGATGCTGGTTATGATAGAAAGGTATGATAAATCCGGAGTTTTTGATCAAATATAACTTTTACTTTGTCATTTAAAAGAACAATTTTTTTTATATTTTTTTTTAACCCAGCAACCGCAAACAAGAACAATTTTTTGACAGACATATAAAATAATTATGTGATCATGATAAATCCCAGCTTTATAAATTTATGGATCACAATAATCTAGTAATAAGTTTCAAGTAGGTTATACTGTGTCAAAACACACTGCACATATAATACCACATATTGATAAGGCTTTATAATATGGTGCAGATTTTACAAGCGCCTGGTATCTATATATGCTATTGTTATTAGTATTAACTCCGCATGTCTAGATACAAAATAGTCCCGTATATACTCCCATACCAGTTCTGGTTTCAAGTGCGGGCAGTTCCTTTTGCGACAAGGGGATCGGGAAACCTCTTTTTTGGATGTATTTGCTTTAGACCTCCCGACGCGTTTCTTCATGGCAAAATAGATTCTACAGGGGCTGTTCGGTGTCAGGGAGCGACGCCTGTGTCCAACATCTGACGTGACACAGGCGTCTCTCCCTGACACGAAACAGGCGATAGGACAGCAAATCTCTCCTGCCACTGCAGAATGTTTTGAAGCTTTTGAGACAGCTCCAGTTATTTTCAAAGCACCTATAGGTTATAGGTAAATACTATATGGCTAAAACTCCCATGTAGAATGTATTTTGCCACGAATTACAGCCCCCGCTTCCCCCTTGTAGACAGTGCACCCCACCTCCCCCTTGTAGATACTGCCCTCCCTCTTCCCCTTGTAGATAGTGCCATACAGCCCCCCCACCTCCCCCTTGTATGCAGTGCCATACAGCCCCTAACCTCCCCTTTGTAGGCAGTACCCCTCATCTCCCCCTTGTAGATAGTGCTATACAGCCCCCACCTCCCTCTTGTAGACAGTGCTCCCACCTCCCCCTTGTAGATAGTACCATACAGCCCCCACCTCCTTTGTAGACAATGCCCCCACCTCCCCCTTGTAGACAGTGACACCAACCTACACCTTGTAGACAGTGCCCCCCACCTCCCTTTTGTAGACAGTGCCATACAGACCCCCCACCTTCCCCTTGTAGACAGTGCAATAAAGCCCTCCACCTCCCCCTTGTAGACAGTGTCCCCAAACAAAACCCCAAAATTGTACTCGTATAGGCCCCGTTCCTGCGACAAATGCAGCTGCTCCACAATGCCGACAAGATCCTTGCATAAACCTGCGTAATCCAGTGATGTCATCATGCCAGCCTATGCAGGGATCCTGTCCAATAAATGGAAACCGACTGGTGTGACCACCAGTTATTGCTAGAAGTGCAAGTGGCAATAGAAAAAAGTAAAAACATGCTCTGCCCATTATGGTAAATTGCCAACCATGTGACTTCCCATAAAAGTCAGCCAAACAGCCGCCAACATGGCATGTCACTTTCACATCAATAGGACATTAAGAAAAAAAAAACGAATAAATGGTAAATCACTTTATTTTCTGCCTATTGGCTCATTTTCTCTAAAATTGACTTTGCATATAATATATTGCAATCTAAGCAAATTATAAATTTGGTGTTAATAGTGGAAATATATCATTTGTTGGAATAACTGAATACAGTCCGCGCCGCTCCGCCTGCCCCCAGGCACCGGACGTACATGCCGGAGGCAATTGGCTCCGGCCACTGAATAGCAACAGAGCTGTAGTTCTGCAGTACGGCTGCTATGCTATGTACGGAGCCAATTGCTTCCGGCTCCGTACATCGCATAATGGCCCGCAGGCCACTGGAGCAGCTTATCGGTGCGCGGTCCGGGTGTAGGACCCCCACAGATCATGTACTGAAGACCTATCCGGTGGGTAGGTCATCAGTTTTCCAGTAGTGGACAACCCCTTTAAGTAAGAACAGAATGCTCAGTGTCTTTTCCGCAAGATTCTTATAAACCTCATGGGCAGAAGCAAGATCACTTTCCTCACCAGTAGAAGTATTTTTATTTACAAAAATCCTATTCTCTTAGTATTTTTTAATTATGTCACAAAACCCCCAAATACTCCATCTGTTTGCAGCATCTCTATAAAGTCAAAGGTAGACATTTAACAGACTTTGAGGAAGGTTCTGGAAGCCAACAAATTATTATGATTTAAGAGCAGAAATGCTTGGCTCTGGATACATTGTGGAGATACCCGATGCTATTGGGTAACCTGAAGTCTACAAGAATAAATTGCAACTCATAAAATACCTGAAATGCTGCTTCAAAAATGTAATCTATACTTCTAACATCATTTCAAGGGAAATTCAGAATTATTTTGTCATAATATCTCTACAGCATTGTGTTTCACCTAATGTTCCCTTGCATGCTGAAGGTAATAGTATGTTTTTAGTATGCCTATAAATTATTTAAATTGACTTATCCTTATATCCTGTTTCCTGAACTTAACAAGTGCTTCTGCATCATTAGCAAACACATCATCTGCTATAGGATCAAAACAAGTCAGGCTGACATTATTTCATTCTGATCTGAGGTATTCCAGATGCGATTTCCGCTATGTATTTCTGCAAACGTAATGTTTGTGAGCAATTCACGAGTCTGAGCATAGGGATAAACGGGTTGATTTAATACAGTCCTTTGGTCATGGGCTAACTGACCTAGATGTGGCCAATCTGGTTTCACAAATCAGTGGTCCATCTACAACTATAGTTAGATTGCGCTGTTCATAATAAAACAGGTGACCACCTAGAATCACATTTGCATGTTTAATATTCAACTGACCATTCATCTTTTATGAACAAAATGAGAACATTTGTAGTTGATGGACTTCAAGTTATTAAATCATGTATTCCTGCAAATATAATGCTTGAGAGTATTTTATCAGTCTTTAAAGGGGTTTTCCAGCCACTAAAAATAACATTCCTCTTAATTTATCAAAATGTAAAAGTTTTAATAATTTACTTCTGGTATCAAATTCCCCGGCTTCTTAGAGATCCATTCAGAGTCGGGAAGGGCCAGAAGTTGTGTAGTTTCTTTTATTCAGCTTGCATGTCGACACAGCGTTGCTGCATGGAGCACACTGACCCCTTTCCCTTATGTTTCGACACATCATAGATTGTGTAACACAAGGGCTTTAGCTAGAATCTTCTTCACAATTAAAGCCCTTTGTCACATGATTTATGACGACTCGACATATAAGGGAGGGGGCGCAGTGTGCTCCATGCAGCAACGCTATGTCAACCTGTAAGCAGAATAAGGCTGGGTTCACACACACTATTTACGGACGTAATTCGGGCGTTTTAGCCCCGAATTACGTCCGAAAATGCGATTCAAAAGCGTCGGCACACATCTGCCCATTCATTTGAATGGGTCTTACGATGTTCTGTTCCGACGGTAATTTTGTTTACGCGCCGCTGTCAAAAGGCGGCGCGTAAAAAAGACGCCCGCATCAAAGAAGTGCCTGTCACTTCTTCAGACGTAAATGGAGCCGTTTTCCATGGACTCCATGGAAAAACAGCTCCAATTACGTCCGTAATGGATGCAGCAAAAGACGCCTGCACATGCCATTACGGCTGAAATTACAGTGCTGTTTTCTCCTGAAAACAGCACCGTAATTTCAGCCGTAACGGACGCTGCCGTGTGAACATACCCTAAGGGGTAGTTCACACAACGTTTTTTTGTCTGAAAAAAATTCCTTTAGCCATATGGATCTAAAGCAAAAAACGCTCCAATTGAGCAGCACAGGAAACCACCCAAAGAAATAAAATGCAGCTTTTTTTTTTCTGTGAGTGGCAAAAGGCCGCCTAGGAAAAAAACTTCTCTGCCTCCCATTGTAATCAATGGGGGGGGGGGCAATTTGGGGCATTTCTTGGCACAATGCTGTGTGAACTACGCCTAAAAGAAACTACACAACTTCCTGCCCTTTCAGACTCTGATTCTCTAAAAAGATGGGAATTTTGATACTAGACATTATGAAAAAAATTACTTTTTTAGGATAAGTTAAGAGGAATATAGTATTCTAGTGGCCAGAAAAAACCCTCTAACTGAGCACAGGGATAAACATGCCGATTTGTTTCAACCATTTGGTGGCAGGTCATGGGCATAGATGCGGTCTATAATTGTGGTGGTCTGTTCAAGTTTCTTTTTTCCTTAAGCTGACCTATAACATTGAGTTTTTTCATGAAAAAGATAAATCGCAATTATAGACATCTTAAATATATCCTTAAACTAGATGGCATTAAAACTTATGTTCACCTTTGAATACTACTTTGCAGTTTAAATATAGATATAATCTACAGTTCAGTAACAATGTATATTGCATTGTTTTTTTAGGTGCATCCTGTATTTTAGTCCAGAGCTGCAATCATAATTCTGCTGGCTGTCATTGTAAACAGTCAAAAAGCTTGTTGACAGACAGATTTCTATCAGCCTTACTAAGCTCCTACAATTCAGTAAAACAGATAGTATTTATTACATTAGTTTTCTGTACAGTGTCCTGTGTAAGGGCTATCTTTCCAGAATGCAAATCAACAGAGGAAACTCTCTGCAGACATTGAGACAACAAGGAATACTGGGGGATTTCAGCACTGAAGCTAGCAGAATTCTGAACATAGCTTTGGACTATAATACGGGCTATAACTTTGCATAGGTACAAGATATGTAACACAATCTATTTGCAAAGGAAACATATTATGTAGATTATATGTAAACTGTAAAATGGTGTTCAAAGATGGACATATATTTTAAACATCAGTATATATATTTGACAATTACCTGATAATCTTCTTTTTCTCAATGGTAGTTTAGCTATCCGTACATTATAATCATTCTGCCCTTGCTATATTAGAAATCAGCTCCCTGACCTCCTGGTGAGCCTGGGATAGACTTATGTTTTTACACAGGAACCAATCTGAAGAGGTAGAGGGAAGGGGAAAAGCAGCAGCCTGAACCAATGAGGTGTGTCTCAGACTACCTCAGACTCCATGTAGGCGCTGTAGCTAAGCTGTATTCACAAATCACAGCTGTGCCATAATGGAGCTGAGCTAAAAAGTAGCCAAGCAGCAAACACTGAGGAAATGAATAGTATATACCCATCACCTATAAGTACTGATTTACATATCATTTTTAAGCTCCCTCACTTTAAGTGTGCACATTATACATCTCTGCTTGGAAACTATGCTCAGTACTGTGCTGACTGACAGAGCAATGTCCAGAGATTTCCTCACATTACAACCTGCTGACTGTAGACAGTGGTCCGTAGGCTCTGTATAGTGGGTGTCCTCAGTGTCCATTGGTTCACCCTTTCCGATATCAATATTTATAATCTGCAATATATTGCACAGAATCCCAGCAAGCCTTAGTGTCTTGAAAAATAAAATGATATGTTTGTGTTTAGCTTTTTTTTTCTATGTATTTCAGAAATATTAACGAAAAGAATTGTGTTGTGGTTGAAGCCTGTAAATAGTTCATACCTTCATACAGGTGAATAATCGTCTCTATTTTACCTCTTTATATCTGCAACTAAAACCTTATCACAGACATCAAGCAATTCCACTAAGTTATTGCATTTCTGAACAAGACACTGAAACTTTACTAAGCCGTAAAAATAAATGACCTCTGTGTATTGCCATATTCTTGATGTGTGTGTCATTGTCTTTCAGGTCAAATATGTTTGAAGATATGCCAGCCAATAAAATAAAATGATTGAAACAGGATCATATGGAACTTCTCAACCAATTGTTGGTGGGAGCCATGATGAAATGCTGGTCTTGTCCCTATCATTGCTCTGCTTCTACCTTGATGTGGCTTATTACCCTCTGCTCAGCTCTCTTTAAACAAAAATATTGCTGGAATTATTTAATATATAATCAAAAACAGGACATGCTATAAAAGAAGATTTTATTCATCGCCTGCTGTGGCTGTTGACTCAGACAATCTATGTCTATATTTTCATAAGAAAACAGCCAAGCAATCCCGGGGAAAAAGAACAAGACATTCACACATTGTTCAACCAGGGGTTAGGTTACCCAAAAGGAATAACTAGGTACCGTGAACCAGCAGGAGACAATCAAGAAGAATTAAAAAAATGACTGAAGATGATATTACAGTACAGTAAAAGTTCTTTGGTCTAACAGCCAATGGCTCATATATCCCTCTGGAATTGCCCAATGGTCTAAAACTGTCCAGGTCCAAAGAGAGCCATGATAGAGACTTAATAATCTAGTCAGTTTAAAGACTATGTTTGAAATACCTGTGAAAGACCTTCAGAGATTTGTTGGAGAACTAGATAGGAAGTCCCATTTCCATGCATTATAATAACTGGTTACCAGTGGCGTACATAGAAGAGAGGGGGCCCCATGGCAAAGATAAGAATGGGCCCCCATTATGGTAATGGATTGGCCATCCATTGGTCAATTCAAAATGCCTTTGCTTGCTAACAATGCAGTTCCGCAGGAGAGGGAGTCCTACACATGTTCTCACCACCCAATAGCAAAGGGAATAGAAGAACCAGGTCAGGGTACCCACTCCCCAAGGACCCAGCCACATAGCCGGCTGCTATTGTATGCATGTCTAAGTTGGTTACCGTCTTATGGCTTTGGAAATGTATTACTTACAGTATAGATATTGTAGTTAATGAGTCATTGCTGGGAGAATGAACAGTGCATGCCAATATGCAGAACAATATGTAGTCCTTTGATTTAAAAAAAATTCAGTCCACACTTACACACAATTTCAAATGTTACGTATAGAAATATTCCACATAAAAAGTTGAGTAACTTTGTATATACATTATTGTATTAATAATCTGTCCTACAGTCTGTATTATAGTCCACAACTCTAGCTTGTTCTGGTGATTTGGATTCTGGGCATTGTCCTCCTTATACCAGGCACTCTACTGTAATCTGATGTAGAGTTTCTCGTAATGACCAGCAGAACTAGAGATGCAGTGTGAGACTATCATTCAGGCTATATCAGTTATGATAAATCAATTAAAAAAATTGTATTTACAAAGTTATTCAAATTTATAAACACATTATTTCTATATACTTGTTGTCAAATAGTTTTCAGAGGTGGAAATACTAAAATACAGTGTGTGATTTAACAAAAATGTAGTCATTGTCATTGTTTTTTCATCATTACCATTAACAGACACTGTTATTTCCAGCAATGAAAGTATATACAAGATTTGAAATATGTCTTGGAATTCACATCTCCGGAAATTAGAATCTGCCCATTAACCGATAAACCGGCAGTTTGAACATGAGTATTTGTGGCCCATCAAATTATGAACTTCAATGATATGAAGAACTCCATGATTAATCACTGCGTCAGAAGGCCAACCAGTATTGAAGTGTGAATAGAAATCTATGGTATATAAAACCTAAAAAAGCACTCAGGCGTTTTGTTTTTAGGTAATATGATCAGAATCTGGTAATCACACTTAAGACTGCAATCAATTATGATCTCCAGCAGTGTTTACTGGTTGAAATATCTATGGCCACGGCCCGTCGTTCTGACTTACCCCTCGACGGCTGTGGCCTTGGACATACGAGTTCCTTGCAGCGTCATCCTCCTGTGAGGCGCCGGCACTCACTTCCGGGTATCGAGACTGTCTCTGGAGGGTGCGCGCGCCCGCGCGTGCACGGTCCTAAAGTGCCAGTGAGCGCATAATTGCAGGAAGTCTGCAATCTAGCCCAGAATGCTCTGGGCTATAAAAAGGGCTCTTGCCCTCTTGTTCTTTGCCTGAGCATTGTTCGTTACCCAAAGTTTGGCTTGCTAATGGTCCCCTAGTGTCTTCCAGTTTCCTAGTGTTGCCTGTTCCTGTATCCTGTATCCTGTTTGCGTGCTATCCAGATCTAGTGCTGTGCTGAGCTGTTGCCGTGCTGTGCTGCATTCCATGCCTGTTCTGCTACGCCACGCCTGACGCTTGGTCCCAGCCAAGCCTGCCTTGCTACTTTCTACATTGCCTCAGGAATCCGCTCTGGACTATAGACTCTGTACTTTACCAGTTTGGCCAGCTGCCATCCTGCTACGCGGTACGGCCCAGTGGGTCCACACCCCGCATAGTGACAGTGGTCCAGTGTCCTCTTGAGTTTCCAGGTCGGCAGCCATCTTTGTAGCATCTTCTCTTCCTATATTCTAAGGAAGTTGTCCCTCTTGTGTTGTGTTTGATCCATGATGCCCAGGTGTTCCATACAGCGAGCAGTAGGAAGTAAGTCATGCCGAGAAATGGTTACTCCTTCCTAAAACAGAGACTCCAACAAGAAAGAGGGGTTCAACATGATGTAACATGATCCAGTGGAAGGCATAGAATACAGCAATTTTAACATAGAAATAAACAATAAATCAAGATAACACCCACATCATTTTGGCAGAATAGCTTTAGAATAAAAGAAGAAAAATGTCCCTTATGGCTCTAATGGAAACAGTTGTACTATTCTCAATATTAGTCATAAAATCATTTATATTGGGTCATATGCATACAAATATGCAACTGTTTAAAATCCCCTGGTCCATGTCTTGTGAAACAAGAATAGCAGACAGCAGGGGGTTTCCACAAAACTTAGTTGGCAAAGGCTTAAGGCCTCATGCACACGACCGTGTTTTTGCGGCCGCAATTCCCCCGAAAATCCACGGGAGAATTGCGGCCCCATTCTTTTTTATGGGGCCGTGCACACGACCGTAGTTTTTGCGGTCCGTGCACGGCCCGGGAGCCCGGACCGCAGAAAGCACGGGCATGTCTTATTACGGCCCGGTTCTTCGGTCCGGGCTCATTGAAAACAATGGCCGCGGCCATGTGCATGTGCGGGCGGCCTGCGGCTGACAGTCCGCTGACAGTCCGCAGCCGGCCGACCCGAAAATCACGGCCGTGCACACGGCTACGGTCGTGTGCATGAGGCCTAAGAGTGTTATTAAAGTGGTCACAATTTCTGTGTCCTGCTAATACTAACACCGCAATAATAGCTTTGATTACATACTAAATATGGCACATATAGAAACCATCAGAGCAAATTCAAAACATTAAAGAGATGCTTAAAGAATAAAGTTTGTGTTTATCCGGTACTACAAAATATGGTTACTGCAACATTATTGGAAACGTTCTCCTCGTTACATGTACTTATCTATGTATAATTCTGAGTATAGGAGAATGCTAGTCCGCTTTGCTGCACCATTACATGGTTTTATTCCCACAAGATACTCTGCTTTATCAGGAGGACATATGGTCGAACATGCGACCTCTAACAAAAGACAAACAAAGCCGACAGGTGACAAATTGGTCCTAGCTATATGTCATGAATGTTTGTGGTGAGACAACTCCTTAAATCACTTTTGCGGTCTTTAAAACTTATATGCAAATGTTTAATTGTAGTAAGATTAGTCACTTACTAATGTAATGTCTGTAGCTTAAAGAGGCTCTGTCACCAGATTATAAGTGGCCTATCTCCTACATAATCTGATTGGTGCTGTAATGTAGGTAACAGCACTGGTTTATATTTTGAAAAACTATCATTTTTTAGCAAGTTATGAGCAATTTTAGATTTATGCTAATTATTTCTTAATAGACAACTGGGCGTGTTTTTACTTTTTACCAACTGGGTGTTGTACAGAGGAATGTTGTACCCTTATTAAATTGATTTTCGCTGCATACTTACAGATGTAAGTATGCAGCAAAAATCAATTTAATAAGGGTACAACATTTTGCTGACTTCGGAAATTGGATTATACCTTTTACGGATGATCACCCCGATCGGTAGCGCCTGGAAAGCACCCGTTCTTTCTTTTATTCCTTCATATCTACATTGAGACTTCTTCGCCAAGTTCTCAAACCGGGTCCTGGGATGCAACCTGTTTCTGCTACCAACATACCGTGGAGGCTATTGTTTGGATTCTGCTCTACTGGATGTTATGCTCCCAGCATAACCGCACCAGGTTAGCACTATTTGCACCTTGTTCACATGTGTAAATCACAGTTTCATGCACTATTGTGCGCTTTGTTGTTTTTTTCTGCCTTTTTCTAGCTGACCAGTCAGTGACCAATCAGTGACCAATCAGCGTCATACACTTCTCATTGTTCCAGCCCAGCATGATCCACAGCACAGTGTGATTGTGCAGTGAAAGAATCTGGGCTGGAACAATGAGAAGTGTATGACGCTGATTGGTCACTGATTGGTCACTGACTGGTCAGCGTCATACATTCCTCTGTACAACACCCAGTTGGTAAAAAGTAAAAACACGCCCAGTTGTCTATTAAGAAACTAATTGGCATAAATCTAAAATTGCTCATAACTTGCTAAAAAATTATCGCTTTTCAAAATAAAAACCACTGCTGTTATCTACATTACAGCGCCGATCACATTATGTAGGAGATAGGGCACTTATAATCTGGTGACAGAGCCTCTTTAAGCTACAGACATTACATTAGTAAGTGACTAATCTTACTACAATTAAACATTTGCATACAACTTTTAAATACCAGAAAAGTCATTTAAGGAGTTGTCTCAGCACAAACATTATCTACATTACAGCGCCGACCAGATTAGGTAGGAGATAGGGCACTTAAAATGTGGTGACAGAGCCTCTTTAAATGCCTCTGTTAGCCAGTCTCACATGCATTTACATGCATTTACATGACCATGCTCCTGGTATTTATCTCCTGCTTGTGTGATGTTTCACACACTGAACACATGGTTATCTCCCCCTTCCCTGTAGTGTACAGGACGTCACACATCTCATGTCTCTTATCTCTACTGCTCCCTGCTTTTCCCCTACCTGTCTCTGGAGGGATAGTGTTTCACATGCTGGGCAGCACATAGTGCAGAGCTGTGTCTCAGCAGCAGGCAGTGGGTAATTAAGCACTACCTTACACCTTGTAATAGAGGGACATGCAGGTAGCTATAAATAAAGGCAATGTCTGTGAGAGGGTAGAGGAATCATGGGAGCTACACAGAACGGGAAAACATAATGAAAATTCAAAATAACTACTTCTAAACTATTGTGGCATCATCTGATGATTGTTTAAAGAGGCTCTGTAACCAGATTTTGCTACCCCTATCTGCTATTGCAGCAGATCGGCGCTGCAATGTAGATTACAGTAACGTTTTTATTTTTAAAAAACGAGCATTTTTGGCCAAGTTATGACCATTTTTGTATTTATGCAAATGAGGCTTGCAAAAGTCCAAGTGGGCGTGTTTAACGTAAAAGTCCAAGTGGGCGTGTATTATGTGCGTACATCGGGGCGTTTTTACTACTTTTACTAGCTGGGCGTTCTGACGAGAAGTATCATCCACTTCTCTTCAGAACACCCAGCTTCTGGCAGTGCAGACACAGCCGTGTTCTCGAGAGATCACGCTGTGTCGTCACTCACAGGTCCTGCATTGTGTCGGACGAGCGAGGACACATCGGCACCAGAGGCTACAGTTGATTCTGCAGCAGCATCGGCGTTTGCAGGTAAGTCGATGTAGCTACTTACCTGCAAACGCTGATGCTGCTGCAGAATCAACTGTAGCCTCTGGTGCCGACACGATGCAGGACCTGTGAGTGACGTCACAGCGGGATCTCTCGAGAACACGGCTGTGATGGCATGTTCTTTGTTAACATTTTGATCAAATTCTATAAGCCCACTTGCCACTTCACGGTGTCCCTCTGCAGGAGTGGTGTTGCAGTGGCAGCGACCGTCATGCAGTGCTGCAACCAGTAGAGTAGGGACCCACTTTTTGAGCGGTTGCCGTGAAGTGGCAAGTGGGCTTATACTATTTGATTAAAATGTTAACAAAGAACCTCGTTCATGTTTATAAATGTTTGCCTAGCAGCTATAGATCAATGTATTACAAGTGGATGTGCGGTCCATGTCTAGTCTCATATACTGATAATATTGCTAGGATACGTAATCACTTCTTGATCAGTGGGGGGTCCATCTGCCGGGATCACGACGATCCTCAGAATGAAGGCGCCATAGCCTTCACAGCTTTTCCCTGCACAACGATGCTCACGTCACCCACTGTGATGGGAAACACTTGGATGGAGCTGTGTTGCAGTTCTCTGCACAGTGGGTGGATGGGAAAGATGCTGTACAGCAGAAAAAACAAAAGGATCTTGGCCCTTTCGTTATTGGGATTGGACCCTACCAATGGTAGTATGCAATAACATTCTAAGATGGCAATAAAAACTTTTCTTGCTAATTGATCATGTTACAAAATAACAAATAGACACATACCTGCCCTTTAAATCTAGTAATGACGTGCCATACCAAGATACGACTGCTGCAGGCGATCACTGGCCACATCAGTCACGTGCCAAACACAGTGATGTCGCTGCTGCCATAGCATCAGCGATAAACAGAGACTTGCATGGGACCATGGGACTGCCGACACTAAAGCTGTGTGGGATTTAAAAGGCCAGTATGTGCAGTTTTGTTATTTTGTACCATCAGCAACTGGCAAAAAAAAAATTTTTTAGCTGGAAAGCCTACAATAAATAAAGAAAGAAAAGGATGTTTTAAAAATGTCGCAATGTCAAAAAAATATTTTTTTACTCTTGAATCATTACAAATATATCTGTATATTTAAATATTTTTGTTTAGTTAGACTTAAAATATTTGATTATGTGTTATATAAAATCTATTTATTACTTTCTTTAAAGTGCAGCCTACCACAGGAGAAACTTAAATGTCACCGAAGTTCATTTCACACTGTTTGAATGCTACAATCCATCACAGAGGCCGAGTAACAACAACATATTCATTCCCATTTTTTTGAAAAATGTAGCTAAGCAGAATGAAAACGCAAAAATATCAGTCGCGCACTACACAACCATATGTTATGAAATCTATTTTGCCATTGTTGAGATAATAAAAAAAAATCAGATAAAGTCTGGTTTTACAGATTTGTAGAGGTGTTTGTGTTTCGTGATATTTACAAGATTTTGGACTAGCAACTTTATTAAAAATTTGGCTTAAATTAATTTCATACAATGGATTTTATCATTTACATATATTGTTAATTGTAAATATGTAGTTGTGATATTCCATTAGTCACGAGCGACTATTAAGTGTCACATTAAACTTACTAGTCATAGAATTTCAGCAACATTATTCACTAATATTGCAATTGATCATTTAATTTTAAGACATTTAGCTAATTTAAAAATAACATGCTTTGAGAAAAAAAAATTATAAAATTGTGGGATTTTTTTCAATTATTTCATTGAATCGATAGTGCAGTAATGTGTATTGTCTATGATAGCCTACAAATGCTACCCAAGTTCTGTGAGCAGCTTGCTGGTGTGTGTGTGTGTGTGTGTGTGTGTGTGTGTGTGTGTGTGTGTGTGTGTGTGTGTGTGTGTGTGTGTGTGTGTGTGTGTGTGTGTGTGTGTGTGTGTGTGTGTGTGTGTGTGTGTGTGTGTGTGTGTGCGTGTATATATATTGTTTTATTTTTTTATTTGGGTTAAACGCAAGATTTTAATACCTCCCAACAGCCTTGTTTTTCATATGACCGCCCCACAAACGGTACCACTAAGAGGCGGGTTTATACTTATATCATAAAAAATGGTATTTGTAGGACGTTATGGGGTGTTGTCAGTGGAACAGGTTTCGGGACATTGCATGTCCTGCAATTTAGTATTCAATTATTGGAAGATATGAAGTTGTGAGATTCACATTTTGGAAACAGCACATACAAATAAAAAAGGGTCTAGGCTCGGTTCTAGCTAACCCATTCTCTTTCACTGTTAGTATTGTGAACTTTCACAGGGCTCTCTATATCTATAGGCACTGCAATAATAGCAAATGAGGAGTGGGGAACTAATCCAAGAGTCATCCTGCTTTTTTCCCCTTTAAATAATGGAAAGAGAGACTAAAAAGCACTAGGCTATTCTGTCACAGGGTTGAGGTATTGGTATGAACCAGTAGCAAAATATAAACCCATTTTGATTTTTGAATGGGGCCCCCTCTTCTGTACATATACTCCTATAAAGGAATATAAAAATAGTGTGGTTCCTATGTATATGTAGGATGGTATAGATGAGCACTTGATGGTTACTGTATTATTTATTTATTTATTTACTCATGTATGTTGTATGAATAAAGAAACCAACACAATAATTGATCATTTTTATTAGAAACTATTGTGATAGATCTGTGTAAATAATGGAGAACAAAACTCTAGAGGAGGCAACACCACTTTCTTACAAATATATTAATGCTGGCACAATCTATATTATGGTGGCTGTGTGAAAGTAATCCAAACATTAAGGCATCAATTTCTTCATTTCACAAAATAAAACAAAATTACCTTTATTTTTTCAGAAAATAATGGTCCGTCACACTGACTCAAACATAACCTTCTTTCAGTTGCTATCAAGAGTGATCTTTTGACTAGGGCTTATCTTATTATTCTCCAACTTAAAAGAAGTTTACTACCTACCATGACAATTTTTTTTGTACCCTGGGCCTGTAGCAAGGTCAGGGTTACAAGGAAAAGAATGAATTCGAATATTGCACCAAGGAGTCTGTTTTATTGTAGCCTGGGAACACTTGCTAGTTCACAGAAATCACATTAAGGAAATAAATTAAAATTCAACTGCCCTTGTCTTGTGGTTCTGCCTCCCAGCCTACTGCAACAAACTTTATGGCTGTACTCAGACAGTCATTTCTTTCTGGGTCTGAGTCAGTGCGGACTGGCCTGTGGCTAATGACTAAACCAATAGAAGTAATGTTGTGCAGGATTTACTGAACAATCAGTAAAGATGGACAAATACTTGATCTATCATTACAAAAATACAGCATGTAACATCCTAGATTTTGTATATCAGAATGACACTACCATAATACACCACATTAAGGCCTCATGCACACGACTGTACAGTTTTTGCGGTCCGCAAAACCGTGGATCCATTGTCTGTATTAGCGAAGCCTTTGTCCACAAAAAAACCTTCCTTAGTGCATTCGTGTGTCATCAGTATTCACAGATATGCAGAAGGCTGGAATTGATGTCACCAGTTTGTCCCAATCCCCTAAGGTCGCATGATCGCTCAGGCGCCATTTTCTCTTGCGCTTCTGCTTTGTTGAGAGCTCTGTCTGATTCCTCTGCTGATCTATTTGTGTATAGGTTCAGATAGCACCAGATACGTGGAAGGGTGAGGTTTTGCACGGATAGGGGCCCAACCCAAACATAAATATAAAAGAGTATCCGGCACACCAATTTTGAAACAAAGGTATTTTTTTAATTTGTTTTTAATGCCAGTGGCAGAGTGCGACGTTTCGGTCTAGGTGACCTTCATCAGGCACTGAGCCGTGCTGGGAAACTGAATTGACGAGCTATCAGCACCACTAGAGCTCGTCAATTCAGTTTCCCAGCACGGCTCAGTGCCTGATGAAGGTCACCTAGACCGAAACGTCGCACTCTGCCCCTGGCATTAAAAACAAAATAAAAAAATACCTTTGTTTCAAAATTGGTGTGCCGGATACTCTTTTATATACCTCTGCTGATCTAGCTCTGGTTTCTGGCGATTCCTACAATGCAAATATGTCCTGCGATCCCGCGGATGATGATCCTCTGGACTGGCTCCTCCCTCGGCAAGATAGATAGATAGATAGATAGATAGATAGATAGATAGATAGATAGATAGATAGATAGATAGATAGATAGATAGATAGATAGATAGATAGATAGATAGATAGATAGATAGACAGACAGTATTATTCAAAAGTTTTAGGCAGTTGTGGAAAAATGCTGCAAAGTAGGAATGGTTCCAAAATGGAAGTGTTAATAGTTTTTATTTATCAATTAACAAAATACAAAGTGAATGAACAGAAATCTAAATCAAATCAATATTTGGTGTGACCACCTTTTGCCTTCAAGACAGCATAAATTATTCTAGGTACACTTGCACAAAGTCATGGAATTTGTAGGATTATAGTAAGGTGTATGACTAACCAATTATACCAAACAGGTGATAATGATCATCATTTTCACATGTAGGTTGAAACACAGCCATTAACTGTAGCAGTAAAAGCTGTGTAGGAGGCTTAAAACTGCTACAAAGGTGAGGTTGTTGAAAACAGATTCATGTCACAAGTCTCCAATGGCAAGACTGAGCACAGCAACAAGACACATGGTAGATATACTGCATCAAGAATAGTCTCTCCCAGGAAAAGATTTAAAAGCAGACTGGGGTTTCAAAATGTGATGTTCAAGCTCTTTTGAAGAAGCACAAAGAAACGGCCAATGTTTAGAACCGTAGACTCAGTGGTCGACCAGGGAAACTTAGTGCAGCAGATCAAAGACACATCATGCTTACCTTCCTTTGAAAATCGGAAGATGTACAGCAGTGCCATCAGTTCAGAGCTGGCAGAAACCAGTGGGACTGAGATACACCCATCCAACTGTTCACAGGAGTCTGCCCAGAAGTGGTCTTCATGGAAAAATCTTGGCCAAAAAGCCATACCTTCGATGTGGAAACAAGGCCAAGCAACTCAACTATGCATGACAACATAGGAATTGGAATGCAGAAAAATAGCAGCAGGTGCTCTGGACTGATAAGTCAAAATTTGTAATATTTGGCTGTAACATAAGCGAGTTTGTTCTCCGAAGGGCTGTAGAGTGGTACAATAATGAGTGTCTGCAAGTAGTGAAGCATGGTAGAGGTTTCTTGCAAGTTTGGGGCTGCATTTCAGCAAATGGAGTTGGGGATTTAGTCAGGATTCATGAGAAATACAGGCAGATACTTATCCATCATGGAGACATCTGATTGGCTCGAAATTTATTCTGCAGCAGGAAAACAACCCCAAACATACAGCTAATGTCATTGAGAACTATCGTCAGCGTAAAGAAGAACAAGGAACCCTGGAAGTGATAATATAGCTCCCACAGAGCCCTGATGTCAACATCATTAAGTCTGTTTGGGATTACATAAAGAGACAGGAGGATTTGAGGAAGCGACATCCACAGAAAATCTGTGGTTAGTTTTCCAAGATGTTTGGAACAATCTCCCTGCCGATTTCCTTCAGAAACTGTTTGCAAATGTACCTAGAAGAATTTATACTGTTTTGAAGGCATAGAGTGGTCACACCAAATATTGTTATGATCTATATTTCTATTCTGTTCATATATATATATATATATATATATATATATATATATATATATATATATATATATATATATATATATATACACATATATATATATATATATATATATATATATATATATATATATATATATACATATACAGGGTGGGCCATCTATATGGATGCACCTAAATAAAATGGGAATGGTTGGTGATATTAACTTCCTGTTTGTGGCACATTAGTATATGGGAGGGGGGAAACTTTTCAAGCTGGGTGTTGACCATGGTGGCCATTTTGAAGTCGGCCATTTTGTATCCAACTTTAGTTTTTTCAATGGGAAGAGGGTCATGTGACACATCAAACTTATCGAGAATTTCACAAGAAAAACAATGCTGTGCTTGGTTTTAACGTTACTTTATTCTTTCATGAGTTATTTACAAGTTTCTGACCACTTATAAAATGTGTTCAAAGTGCTGCCCATTGTTTTGGATTGTCAATGCAACCCTCTTCTCCCACTCTTCACACACTGATAGCAACACCACAGAAGAAATGCCTCCCGATCTGACCCCCTTAGACTTTTATCTTTGGGGTCTTCTGAAGGCAATTGTCTATGCTGTGAAGATACGAGATGTGCAGCAACTGAAACTACGGATACTGGAAGCCTGTGCTAGCATTTCTTCTGCGGTGTTGCTATCAGTGTGTGAAGAGTGGGAGAAGAGGGTTGCATTGACAATCCAACACAATGGGCAGCACTTTGAACACATTTTATAAGTGGTCAGAAACTTGTAAATAACTAATGAAAGAATAAAGTAACGTTAAAACCAAGTACACCATTGTTTTTCTTGTGAAATTCTTGATAAGCTTGATGTGTCATATGACCCTCTTCCCATTGAAAAAACTAAAGTTGGATACAAAATGGCAGACTTCAAAATGGCCGCCATGGTCAACACCCAGCTTGAAAAGTTTCCCCCCTCCCATATACTAATGTGCCACAAACAGGAAGTAAATATCACCAACCATTCCCATTTTATTTAGGTGTATCCATATAAATGGCCCACCCTGTATATATACACATATATATATATATATATATATATATATATATATATATATATATATATACACATATATATATATATATATATATATATATATATATATATGTATATATACCAAAAATAGAGCCCAGAAGCAGCACTCAATAGCAAAAAAATTAATTTATTCACCCAACACAGCAACGTTTCACTTCCTCCATGGAAGCATTTTCAAGCCTTGAAAATGCTTCCATGGAGGAAGTGAAACGTTGCTGTGTTGGGTGAATAAATAAATTTTTTTGCTATTGAGTGCTGCTTCTGGGCTCTATTTTTGGTATATTCATGGGGAGTATGTCACTCCTTGATATCTGAAGCTAGCACCAGCCGTTTTTGGTTTTTCACACTGTGCTGCTCCTACTATTTGCTTGATTCTATATATACTGTATATATATATATATATATATATATATATATATATATATGCTTGGAAAAGGTCCTATAGCAGGATCGAAACGTTGCCACTGTTGACTGAATAAAACTACACACTTTTTTGAACCATTGGAGTGCTGTGGAATTTCTACTTATCTCTCATAATCCACGGATCTGGATTACCTGCTTGCACTCATTACCGTGGTGGAATTTGACACAGAGTGCTGCTTATCTCTACCTATCATCTATCTATCTATCTATCTATCTATCTATCTATCTATCTATCTATCTATCTATCTATCTATCTATCTATCTATCTATCTATCTACCTATCATCTATCTATCTATCTATCTATCTATCTATCTATCTATCTATCTATCTATCTATCTATCTATCTATCTATCTATCTATCTATCTATACTGTACATATACACATGTTGTAAATATTCCAAATAAATGAAAAGATGTTGAAGCTCTCAAGTGAAAATCCAGTGAACTAAAAATACAATTGAAAGTTAAGTAGCCCATATTAGTGAAACGTTACAGTTCCACAAAAAATTTCCATTGTGAAACTGAAACGTTGCACTAATGTGGGCTAATAAACCTTCACTTGTTTTTTACTGGATTTTCGCTGCAGTGCCTGCAACTTCTTTTCATTTATTTGGAATATTTACAACTTTGGATCAGGTTTATATATATATATATATATATATATATCTGAGACTGCATATCTATAAGACTGCAACCCCTTTTGCTATGCCACAGGTTAGGATTAAACAGGCTCTGTCACCAGATTTTCAAACCCCTATCTCCTATTGCAGCAGATCGGCGCTGCAATGTAGATAACAGTAACGTTTTTTTTTGTTTTTTTTTAAACGAGCATTTTTGGCCAAGTTATGACCATTTTTATATTTATGCAAATTAGCCTTTCTTATGTCCAACTGGGCGTGTATTGTGTTCGTTACATCTGGGCATTTTTACTTGTTTTACTAGCTGGGCGTTGTGAATAGAAGTGTATGATGCTGACGAATCAGCATCATCCACTTCTCTTCGTTACCACCCAGCTTCTGGCAGTTCACAGACACACAGCGTGTCCTCGCTCATCCGACGCGATGAAGTTCCTGTGGGAGGAAGTGAGTGATGTCACAGCGTGATCTCGCGAGGACACGCTGTGTGTATGTGCACTGCCAGAAGCTGGGTGGTAACGAAGAGAAGTGGATGATGCTGATTCGTCAGCATCATACACTTCTATTCCCAACGCCCAGCTAGTAAAACAAGTAAAAACGCCCAGATGTTACAAACACAATACACGCCCAGATGTTACAAACACAATACACGCCCAGTTGGACATAACTTTAAACACGCCCAGTTGTACATAAGAAAGGCTCATTTGCATAAATATAAAAATGGTCATAACTTGGCCAAAAATGATTGTTTTTTAAAAAAAAAAAAGTTACTGTAATCTTCATTGCAGCGCCGATCTGCTGCAATAGGAGATAGGGGTTTGAAAATCTAGTGACAGAGCTTCTTTAAGTACAGCGGCTAAGCAAACAGTATCACGCATGATAGGATTAGATACAGCAGCTCAGCAGACAATATCACAAATTATAGTTTTTGATGTATGATGTATATATAATAGCATATCTCTGAATAATTCAGTCACAAAATAACACCTGCACACTGTGATATATGAAAACAAAAATAAATAACGTCCACACGTTTTGAACACCCATGTTCTTAGTCATAGTGCAATCACTAAGAACTTAGTTGGTGTTTGAAAACACATTAGCGGTCTTGTATCATTACTTCACTATGCCGGATGGTTTATGAAACGCTTTTCTAATAAAGTCCTCACATTGTCAAGTAGATCGTGGACCTTATTTCATTTTGTTTACTGTTGCCCCACGCTGTGCCTGAGCGGTGTTCGTGCATTACATAGTTTCATAGTTACATAGTTAGTACGGTTGAAAAAATACAAATGTCCATCAAGTTCAAGCAAGGGAAGGGATGAAACAAAAATTCTACACATTCATATAGGAGATGATATTTTTTTTGTTCTAGGAAATTATCTAAGCTTTTTTTAAAGCCATCTACTGTCCCTGCTGTGACCAGCTCCTGCGGTAGGCTATTCCACAGATTCACAGTTCTCACAGTAAAGAAGGCTTGTCACCTCTGCAGATTGAACCTTTTTTTTCTCCAGACGGAGGGAGCGCCCCCTTGTCTTTTGAAGGGCTTTTACATGGAACAGGTTTTCACTATATTTCTTGTATGTGCTATTCATATATTTATATAAGGTAATCATGTCCCCCCTTAGGAGAGTGGTTTGGCCAAACCAGATGTTAGATGCTATAATCCGGCATGCTTAACAAGGTATTTGAGGATTGGCTGGGAAATAGGGAAAATTTTGTCAATTTGAATCTAGAAAAAAAACATGGCAATACCCTGCACCCTCAGTGGAATCCCACACCCAAAGAAGAGTGAGGCTAGGAAAGTGAATGAATCAATGCTTTAAGAGGATACTAGGAAGGCATGGACAATTATAAGACACTATTACCAGTTATCTCCACATGTGTCCAGGTCAATAAACATAGGAAAACATCCCAGTTTGAATTCAATCATTAAACCTTAGATCCTTCATACATGGAAGGAGAAGGACTTGATAAAAATCACCTAGCTATATAGAACTGAGAATGGGTCAATGATTGAATTCAAGGAGCTTCAGGATTCATATGGTATACCATAAGGGATCCAGATGAGACATTGGTGTATTAGAGTGGTCCTCAAAAGAATTTAAGGGCCACTTTGTGAGAATAAATTTATCAATATCTCAGATATATAAAATGCTTAATACTTTGAAAGATAGTGAAAAATTGGAAGGCCACATAGATAAGTGCAAGAGGTATCTTGAATCAGATCTCCCCAAAGCTAGGGTAAGGGAAAGATTTTTGGAGGGTTTAAAAATAATAAATCAGATATCTTACTCTGAGAAGTGAAGAGAAATCCAATTTATGTTGCTTAACGGAGCTTACTACGCATTTAATCTCACGCTAAAAAGATATTTGAGGAAGTATAAGCATAAATGCCCTAAATGAAAGCAGAGTAAGAGGGATATTATGATTATGCTTTTGATTATGTGATAAAATAAGGACTTTTTAGGGAAAAGTAAGAGACTTGGTCAAAACTATAGAGGAAACAGATGTTGATATGTACCCATGGCTCTATCTTTTCCAGCCAATAAAAATTGATGGCCTATCCTGAAATGAAGGGGAAGCAGCGCTCTTTTACGAGCTCCCCACCTTTCAAAACAGCTGATTGGCGGGGGTCCGGGAGTCAGGCCCCAACCCATCAGCTCATTGATGGCTTATCCTCAACATAGGCCATACATTTTTACTGGCTGGAAAACCCCTTTAATGGCCCTACTGATCTTTATGGTTGCTAAGACGAATATCTTGAAATATTGGATTTCAGATCTTCCTCCCTCTATTGAATGGATTAAAGAGGATCTGAAAATAAAGTAAAAATTCAGAAAAGGGACCTGTTATTTACGAATCAAAACGTTCCAAGAGATTTGACAGTATATGGGGGAAGTTGTTGGTAGTCTTATACACAAGTGAAGAAAAAGAGAACTTGATGGATACATTTAAATATGTTTTACAACGTGAGTGTGGGACAAAGGTCACTAAACATTCTGGTAAAAATCCTGTCATAAAGCCTTTCATCATAAGAAAATGCTTAATAATAGGAATAGAAACTCCAGTGTTTAGGCCCATTCACAGACCCAAACGTATGAGGGTTGAGGTGGGGTTCTTAGAGGAGTAGAGGGGTTATAGTATAATTAAGTATGGATTTGTGTATACAAAATGAAATTGCATTTGATCTGCGGATACATATTCTAAGTTTTTATAAATTGTAATATAAAAAAAAAAAGAAATTGCCCTCCTGCTGCAAAAATAGTGCCACACAAATAGTGCCCCCAAAATAATAGTAGCAAATAGATAGTACCCCATATGGTAAAAGTACCCAACTTAGTGCTCCCCTAAGTGCCCTACACATTAATAGTGCCCAACAAAATGATAGTGCCCCCTTACTTCCTCCAACACAATAGTAGTGCCCTCTTTGTGCCCCCACACAGTAATAGTGCTCTCTTGGTGCCCCCCCCACACTGTAATAGTATCCTTTATTTAGCCCCATACAGTAGTAGTGCCTTCTTAGTTCCCCCACAGTAATAGTGTCCCCCTTTGTTCCCTAGACCGTAAAAGTGCCCCCATAGTGACCAAAATCAGTAATGATGTCCCCACAATGTCCCCCGACAGTATTTGTCCTACCTTAGTGCCCCCTTTCAATATTGGTGCACCCTCACATTATTAGTGCCCCCTTAGTGTCCCCTCAGTATTTCTGCACTCTTAGTGCCCAAAACAGTAATAATGTCTCCTTATTCTCCTCCACAAAGTAATGGTGACCCCTTAGTGCCCCACAGAGCAATGATGTCCCCTTAGTGCCCCCTAGAGTATTGGTGCCCCTTCACAGTAATGGCACCCCCTTAGTTTTCCCACAGTATTGGTGCCTCTTTAGAGCCACCACACAGTAATGATGTCCGCTTATTTTCTCCCTAACAATGTTTGTCCTACTGTAGTGCCCCCTTTCAGTATTGGTGCCCCCTCACAGTA